>NW_005842601.1:475074-486754 GCF_000455745.1 Alligator sinensis | reverse complement strand
GTGGCTGCAGCTCCCTGCTGCAGCCACCGGGGACTGCCCGAATCACCAAAGCTCTCTGAATCTTTGCCGAAGACTTGGAGAGCTTTGAATTGATTTGGACCTTTAAATTGGTCCTCTGATTCAATTCGGATTTGGAGATTTGGCCACCGAATCGGGCCAAATATCCTCCAAAACAAATCACCACCTGACGCTTCACACAGCCCTAGAATCTGAGTCCATTCCTCTGTTATCAACAAATATGTGGAAACCCACTGTCAAGATAAGTGTCTGCATCCATTTTTAGTGCTGGTCCACGAAGAATATGACAACCTATTTTCTGTTTGCTAGTCCATTTATTCAAGTGAGGGAGGTTTGTATAGTGAATCTAAAGCAGTCATCCTCAGTGATGACCTACATAGATGTCATCATAATGCCATAAGATGGAATATCTGTTTATTTGGGGGGGTTTAATTTGGAAAATGACATATTGTTTTCTATGTGAAAAAGAATATTAATAAAGTCAAATGCACTGAGAAATTAGAAAATGCCAGAATTTAAGTTGCCTTCACAATCTTCACTTGGCTCTGTTATATATGGATGTATTTTGATACAGTCTTTAATTAAATGACCACATATTATTTTTCCACAGGGCCCTTGCATAAGTCAGTGCATGGGATGGGCCTGCTCTGGGGATGAATCAAAATTGGGCAGAGGGAGGATATTCGGCTAAATGACTTATCCGACATAACACAGACATGCTGGCAGAGACAGGGACAGAAATCAGTTCTTCAGACCTTTAACCATAAGACCATTCTTTTTCTCCCTGTAATCCCTTGCCCCAACTAATGAAGCAGGGAGCCTATAGGCAAAACAATATGTGAGCATGCAGTTAAAGACTGCATCATCATGCATGCACATGCAGAAGTGAACCAAGATTTGTTTTTACTTGGAAGCCTGAATTTGGAAGTGCTGCAGCAGAACCTTGGGAAAGTTGTAGTTTGGGTGTCTCATTCTCCTGCTCCATGGTCAGGCTCCTTATCCCCTAAGGCCTTTTGGTAGGTTTCTTGACTTGAGATATATTGAATGTCAGTCAAAATATTTCCATTTTTCTTGTTTGTTTTCATAAAAGATCAACATTTTCTGTGGGAAATTAATGCTTGTTTGTGAGAGGTTTGGGGTTTTTTTTAATTTCCTTTGCAAAACAGATTTGATGAAAAACTTTCATGTAGTGTCATTTTAAACAGTCTTGATAATTTAGCAGCTTCCTCACCTGCCAGCCAGTGACTCCAAAGAAAACTCATATTGCCACAGGAACTGTCACAAATCTTACTGCGATAGGTTTCAGATATACCCATATGATATGCTTGCATTTTCAGTGGGGCTATTCTTGACAAACGTGAAAATATAAGCTTACATTTCTGAGCAGCAAGATGAAAATATCTCACTAAACCTACCTTAAAAGCTCTGAGGGGATAAGGCAGACAAGGTTCTGAGGGCATAAGAACATTATGCTATATTTGTGTCTTACATATTAAAAGTATATTAAAAGTATGAGTTCTTCTGAGAAATGTATACATAGGTATATACTATGGTTTTCAGGTGCAGATTAGACAGGTATGAAATTTCATGAGAATGAGCACTTGCATCTTTTAATTAAAACCATCTCCCTCCAATATACTGTTCATGAATAGCCTTGTTAAGGGATTCCTACATATCTTATTGCAGGGACCCAGATGTATCTTCACGTGTACAATTCTTGGCTCAGTTATTGACTCACTGCAGGATCTACATCAATGGGTGGGCACTAGTATCCAAGGGAAGTTTTGGTAGCTAGACAGCAAAGTACCAAGTGTGTGGTGGAGTGGGAAGGCACCACAGGAGTTGCTAATACTGCTGTACGGCTGCTGGCCCATTGACCTCAGTGGTGTTTTTTCTAATTACGTCAGTATGATAGCATATTGAAACCCAACATTTTTTTCCATCTCTTGCCAATACTAATCAGGTGCTGTGTTTTTCTAGAGTCTGGATGGGTTGAAAGGCGATTTGCCTTCATGCAAGGACAGGACTTTTATTCTCTCCCTCATCTTATATTTTATTAATGAAGCAAGAGATTAGTTTCACCCAAATTATTGTGCATCTGATGCTATTCCTGTTTATGGACGGGTCAAACTTGAAGGGAGGGAATGTGCTGCCTTAGCCTCCTTTGAGTGTGATCATTTGCATTTCTCACACTGTAATCGGAAAAACAGAGAATCATTTTAAAGAGGTAAAAGGATAAAAGATTTTTTCCCCACATTCCCCTGCTGATTTGGTTCAAGCAAACAGATGAATGATCAATAAGGCTGGATATGTAATAAAGGAAACTGAGCTAAACCTTAGGCCTTTGATTCTCCAGGGACATGTTTTGTGGATTAAAGGTTAACTTTGCTCCTCAGAAACTGTATTTAAAAACCCTTCCCTTTTCTTGTGGCCCATAGCTATTCTCTTTGTTCCAAGGATAACTACAGAAGGCTTGGAAATGAGAAATTTCTCTCTTGATTTCTTCTCTTTTTCTCTTAGTCTGTTTTTTGATTGAGTAATAAGTAGTCTGAGTGCTTGGCATACTCTTAGCAGTACAACCCCTGCCACTACTTTTAAAGCTTGGTGAGAATTTCATTATAATGTCTATTGTTGTGCTTAATTTACAGCAGAATGGTATCAGGACATGATCCTGCACCATTATAAGTGGTGGGAACTGGGTGTACAAAATGAACCAGTTGATAAATGTTGGATCAATAAGATTAAGACCTATACGTCCCTTTGGCTGTCTTTGAAGTTGTTATTTTTTGCTTTTGGGGGTTCCTGTGCCTCCTTTTGTTTACAGTATTTGTACATATATGAGTGAGATTTTGGAAGAAAGTTTGTGAACAAGATGCAGGCTCGTGAATACACATGTCCTTGGGCAAATTTGTATTTGGACAATGTCAGTTAAGAAGTACAGATCTTGTGGTTATGTATAGAAAGAGAGTGCATTGGGAATTTTTCAGAGTTAAAGTAGATCAGTAAATCATTAGTAATTCATTACTAAGTATATGACTGCTTTATTACTTTGCACCTTGGGAAAAGAATGCAGGCTTTCAGTAAATTTCAGATTTAAGTGTATTAAATCAGAATTAGGTATTAAATTCACTCTAAGGCATAGTTTAGCCATCAAGAGTCAGATTGTGCCTTCACTGTCTTTGACAGGTTTTAAAGATGAAATTCTCCCTAATGCACAAAGGCTTTTCACTACTAGATCCTATTCAAATCTTACTTTGAGTGGGATTGGTGTGGTGGACAACCTTTGTGCTGGTTTTTCTTCATAGGGTGTGCTGCCCACTAAGGTAGGGCTGAAATGATTCCAAAAGCTTTGCTTAAATGTGTACTGTACACAGTTCAACCCAAGTGCTGTAAGCACTGTTGCTCAATAGAAGTGCAGACTCTGAGCAGCAGAGCAGTACTAGGCCCTGTACAAACATATAACAGAAAGTAAGCTCTCATCCCAAACAGTTTACACTCTAAGTATATACTAATAAGGTTATGCATCATTTATCACACAGATGCAAGCCTAGAACTGGGCTCTTCCACTTCCTTGGAAAATGCCCTAACCACTAGGACTAAAACAATGGAGAAGTCTCTTTCTCCTTCAGGTCTACCACCTTCTAGTCATGGGTTTTTGCCTGGTTACAGTATTGGGATTTGCACTTACCCAAGAAAACTCATATGGAGCTGCATGCCTATCTGGCCAGAGTGCAGCTTACTGAGCATTAGGGCTGTGCGAAACTTCGGTTGCTGATTTGATTCGGAGGAGATTCGGCCCGATTCAGCAGCTGAATTTCCAAATTGAATCAGGAGACCCATTAATCTCTCTGAATTGAATAGGAAACCTCCAAATTGATTCAGAGAGATTCAACAATTTGGCCATAGATACAGCTTTAAATGTTTTTTCTACATACCTCGAGGTACCAGGAGGTTTGTGAATGCTGCGATGCTGGGGCGGATGGAGCATCCCACGGGAGCACGGAGGGCTCCCCAGCACATTCAGCAGTGGGCCTGGAAGGGGACCAGAAGCACTTCTGGTTCACTTCTGGGTCCACCGCTGAGCATGCGGGGGCCCCCTGCGCTCCTGTGGGATGCTCCATCCGCCCCAGCATTGCAGCATTCATGAGCCGCCTGGTACCTCGAGGTATGTAGAAAAAACATATAAAGCTGTGTCTATGGCCAAATCGCTGATTCCCCAAATCAGCATTGAATCTTCAGATTTGGATTTGGCTGAATCAATTTGGGACAGTGATCCAAATCAGCGAATTGAATCACTGGCCCCTAAATCGGGCTGAATCCGAATCAAATACTGCCCACTTCACACACCCCTACTGAGCATGTGCTGTAATACTGTCTGTCATACAATGTTTGTGTATATGGGATGGGGTCACTAAGTGTGTTGCGTGCCAGAAACAGCAATTATGCAGCGATGTAACCATCATTGGGCATGTCCAGTGAAATGGGACTCTGTCCTGTGGGTTCAAGGGAGCTGGGGTATGTAAAGGTGTCCTGCTACTTCACAAGTCACTCTCCTAAATTAGAAAAAGGACAGGGTTAAGTAAAAGGTAAATAAGAAATATGCTGGAGTAGCAGTCTCTGTGGGTAGAAATAACTGAGGTCAAACAACACCTATTCTAAATGGCTCTCTTAACAGGTAGCAAACACCGAGCTTCTTGTGAGATGCAAGATCTCATTTGGACTGTGTATTGTGCCTACAGGCAAAAGAAAGGGGACAGAAATGTGCACATTTGTGGCAGGTAGCAGTCTTTTCCTCTTCTGTCTGGCCCCTTCTACAGATTGTTTAGCATCGCTTAGATTCCTTCTTGTGCCTCAGCAAGGAAACCTTTTCGGTAGGGTGAATTAACAACAGCGCAAATGAGTAAGCACAGAAGCTGAGCTGCTTGGCTTAGGGTGGCCCAGTTGCACGTAATAAGGAGTAATGGGATTAAATTGAGCAAAGGGAAATCTAGGCTTAATATCAGTGTCCTAATGTTGAGCTCTATTCAACTGTGGAAAAGTCTCCCAAAAGGGAGTGGTAGAAGCACTATTGACTGAATCAGTTGAAATGGGATTGGACAAAGCACTGGAGCATACACTGTGGTGAATAATCCTGAAGTAGCAGCAGGATGGTTAAGGTATAGCCAAATAGGTCTGTTATGCCTGATTGTGGGCTTCTAGAAATAGCACATTAGATTGAAGCCTGAGGCACCTAAATCAAGACGATTCCAAGTAAATGAAAGCTTTCAGCACATGGCAACCACTTCCAGTGCACAAGGGGAGGTTTATCACCATTCTGTGAGCTGGCCCCAGGTCTTAACCCATCAAGATCCATATACTGGTGTTCCAGTAAGGGAGGCTGGCCCTTTGTACCTAGATGAATCACATCTTCAGTAACAAATAAGCGTGTTTACACCAGAAAATTCTAACCCCAATTAGGATCTGGATTCTGTTCCCATCACAACATTAGTGGTGTTTAGATCTGAGGTTTCAGCCTGGGCCTGTACAACTAAACTATTTTATTTCCAGTTAGATTCTTGGTAGAGGGAGGAAGGCGTTGCATCACAATCTTCAGTGCCAAGTTTGGATCCAGAAATTAAGCAGCTGCTATGTAATAACCAGGTATGGAATCAGCCCCAGTTTTGTACACTCCGGGCGTATCTACACGTGTGCTGGACTGTGCAGTGGTTGCTTAAGTACTGAATGACTGTGCAGTAACCAGTGTTACTGCACAGTCCCAATGCCACACAAGTTTTTTTCCCACGCTACTGCACAGTAGCATTGGCAGCACAGTTTGTGCTCGCCAATGCTACATTGCAACAGCAATGAGCTACACCAGCGTAGCTTGTTGCTACAGTGATGTAGTGTCTTGTGTAAATGGGCCCTCTGTTAAAGTGAAGTGTGATGGAGGAGCTCTACTGGGTTTCTTCCTGAAGAGGTGAACCTAAGACACAACTAGTATCTGCTTCTGCTCGCAACTAGTATCTAATTCATCATCCTGTAAGATGCCTAGGAGGAACCACAGTCAGAAGCAAATCTATTCTGTTTGGAGGGCAGACTTCATCTGTTCTCTTCCTACATGCTGTTGATGCAGTCTCACCGCAGGGGATAAATTACCTGAAACAGTTTTTTCATTTACCGTTTCTTCAGTAAACCTTACTTGCCTTTAGTTATTTGGCATATCCTGCCTCACACTTCTAGTTTTTGGCTTAAAGCACTACTAGAGGTAGGTAGCTTCCAAAACAAGGCTTAAATTGCAGGTCCCTCAGCTTCTAGAGGGAACAATCTGGCAAACAGTTTTTTCCTCATCCTGTCCAGCTGCTGGGTCAACACATGAGTTGCCAGGTTTACAAAGATTTTTGGAAAGCACAAGGGCCCAAATCATCTCATGCTCAAGGCCAGCTCTGCTAGCTCCCTTGGTTCAATGCCATGCATCAGTGTGTAGTGGAAGCACAAAGAACTCTGTTGATGAAGTTTTCCATTTGCTTCCAAGAAGGAATGCATTTGTATATTGTGGCCCAATATAACCAGTCAGACAGTCCCACATAGTGTGGGTATTACTGCTGGAGTTGGAGCTGGAGCCAGAGCCATCTGTTTGCAAAGAAAAAGCTGCAGATTGAATATAGGTCATAGAGCTCCTCAGAACAGCTTTCAGATTCTGGGTGCTGCACATGGTTCTCTTGGATCCTACATCGGGGGACAGTCCCTTGTTGTCCTTCAGGGAACTTCAAGGCACTATGGAGAAGTTCCTCTTTTCCTTTTTAAAAAAGCAAATGGCCGCTCACCAGAGATTCCTGAACAGCAAAGCCCCCACCAGACAGCAGGCCAACTCCTCAGCCAGAAGAAACAAAAATTTTGACCATCATTGAATTTTGGGGCCCATGAAGCACTGGGTCCCTCCCACCAGTCTTTGCAACCATGTCACATATCAAGGCTATTTTGCACTTTTTGTTATAGCATCCACTTCTAAGCCTTACAGATGAGAAGTTGGGTATAAAAGTGTCACTTTGTGACTAGGTCAGTAGGGTTACCAACTCTGACTGAAGCTATTTTGGGATTTTTTTTTTCATAATGTCATTAATTGTACTGTTCAACTAATTCACAATATCAATATCCTGGATTGCTTTCAATAGTCACCAGGAGATCAATGCCAGTTCTGGTAGAGTCCTGGCCCATCCAGGAGGGTTGGCAACCCTGTAGGTTGACCGTGGTATTTACCCTAAATACTTTCACCAGGGCCTTCCATGGGAGTCTTTGCAGTTTGCATAGTCCATGGTTGTGGCAGAAATTAAGAATTTGAGTCAAGCTATGATCACGGACATCCAAAACATGCTTTTCTTAGTTGTCCCTCCAATCTAAACCAGTGTAAACTGGAACCATTTCTCTGCAGCCAGCAGAATCCTACACCAGCTGAGGATACAGCCCTGTGAATTCAACTCTTGGCATCCTTGCAAGGTACTGAATCCCATTAACCTTTTTGCTATAGGCAGAGCAGTGCCATTTGAACTGCACAATAACTTTACCACTGAGAAAAGTACCCTTGTGATTTTGAAATATACCCAGTGTCGCTGCTGCTGCTGCAGAGATGCAGCAAGAGTGTTTAGCTGCACAACTCAAGGTGAACTCTTTTATTTTGATATACTGTGTTGATCACTCAGATGAAGATATGTTTCAAGAGGAAAAGCAACCTCTGTTATCCTAAATGCTTGCTCAAAACAAGGCAACACAAAACATACTAGTTGATTCTTTCCTGCCAGGATCCTTTGAATAATGATAGCTACATTTCCTCCCTGCCCCTCTTTGTGTATAGTTAAAAGAAAGGACAGTAAAATCAGGAAATGAACATTTTAAGACAAGGGAGAAAATTGTTTGTTTGTTTTTCATTAGCCTCATTAGCGAGCCGTGTTTAGCTACAGAAGCACAGAGGCAAACAGCTGGCTGCAGCTTGACTGGGTGCCACGAAGTAATGACAATCCTTGGTGTATGTTCTCCGAGGAGTCTCTTTGTTTTCTGTTCTGCCACCAGAATGGATAAATAAAGGGCTCCTCATTTATTTATGATGCAAATAGCAATTGTGCATTCAGCTTTAAGACTTGTTGATTATTTATTTAGAGATGCCTGTCTCTGAGGCACTGACTTTTTGCACATGAGGCATCTGTCTGGTTTATTACCCATAAACAGCCATTTTGTTTCTCTGGTTGTTGCTGTTAATATTTTCAAAATCTTGCAGTGAGGGCAAGAAGGCTCCATCAGGAAAATGGTATGCCAGCAGAGCCCTTCTCCCTAGAGGGGATAGCATCTCCCAACCACCATTGCTTCTGCTCCCATCAAAACCAATGCAGCTATCACTGCACATCCTACAATAAAACTCCAGCACCACCTACTGCACTACACCAAACTTTCATGATGGAAAAGAAGGCTGAGCACTTGCCATTGTTATTATGTGTACTGTGATAGCATTACAGAGGCCCAGTCATGAACCAGGAGCCCGCTGTGTAAGGTGCTGGAGAAACACAGAACAAAGAGACTGCTCCTGCCCCAAAGTAATTACAACCTAAATTATAAGGAGTGACAAGAGGAGGGTACAGAGAAGGAAGGAAACAGTGAGACAGTACGGTTAATAATATAGTAACCACCCTGCTATCTATAGATTTGCCCTCCAAAGGGTTTTGGATGATGCAGTCAGCTAGATACTTTAGATTTACCTTGAGGAATTGTTATTCTCCTTTTTTCTACCTCCATTGCAATGTTATGCTCAGAAGTAGCAAACCAGGTCAAGACCAGCAGTGTTATCTTTGTGTATACCCTTTCTAAGGCAACCTACTTGGGGTGCAAAAGTATTGCCTGTCAGTCATAACATATCTGTGAATGCAATGTCTTCTGTGAATAACAGTGTCAGGCATGGGACAGAGGTGAGTGGACTCTCTTCTTGTATCTATGAGAATGCAAGTGACCTGAAAGCTAGGACAGGACATGGAAACAGGAACATGGTGCCTTCTTAAAAGAAACCACAGTAGGGATACTTCCTATTTGGGGTCCTTATCAGCCGTCAAAAAGAGACAAAAGAGCCATTGTCATCTGCTTTTTCAAACAATAACAGCAAGTCAGTTCCTGAAGAGCAAAGTCTACTCCTGCAGCATTCACAGTCATTTTTCATGTTTCAGTAGCACCAAGAAACTCCAACAGAGATTGTTCCTGTTGTGCCCAAACAACATCTCTCAAGCAACAGACTAACGAACTCCCATCCTCACCAAGGCACCAGGTGTTGGAATGGACTCAAATGCCTGCTGTGCCCCCATATCAATATAGTCTAGACCACATCACCATTTTACAAAGGGAAACTGAAAAATTAATTAGCTTGCTTTCTGTTAAAACACAAAAGTATCACAGAGCTGGGATCTAAACCAGGGACTCTGGAACCTCTAGAAGATAATCATCTCAAGATCTCAACTGAGCTGTTTGCAATGGATGCCTCTCCAACTCTACCTCCGTTGGTGGTTGAGAAAGCTTTGGCTACGGTAATACTAGAAACATTAGCTTTCCTTCCTTCTGGCTATCCATCTTAGCTCGTTCCTTGTACCCTTGCTTTTGCCGAGTGTTTGGTTTTCTGCTTTTTACTTATGGGGTAAAACCCCACCTACGAATTCATGGTAAATAACTCAGAAGAGGTGATACAAAGGCAAAGTAGGAAGGATTTGCACCAATCAATTCTTGACATGCAGAAGGTTTATATTATAGGAAAGGAATTCCAGTCCTTTGCTTCTGTAGCAGTTTTAGCACCATCATTTTATTCTGAAAAAGTGCATCCGATTGCTAAAACTGGCTTGTTGCCATTTGCTTATCATTAGCTAATTTTTCCATTATTAAAATGTCTGTTTTTAATTATCCCTGCAGGAACTCCTTTGTAAAATGATGCCACTTTGGGTATTTGTTTTTTTAAGATTTTACATTTTTCTTTATAGCTTTAAAAAATTATTTTAATGATATGGCATTTTAATGGCATGTACAGCAGCCGCAGTGTGCACTCAGCTTATAGGCTGATGGAGTGGCTTTCTCAGTATCTTTTACTGTTATTAGAAACATTCATTAAGTCTCACCCCTTTGAAATAAGCATGTAAAAATTAACATCCCCATATTACAGCTGGGGAAACTAACGCACAGAAAGGTAAAGGCCAAGACTTTCAAACTTGGATGATTAAAGTTAAACATCTAAATCAATATTTAGACACTAAATAAGTAGCCTGATTTTTATAGGAAGCAGAGTTCTTAGGAAAGCCCATGTGAGTGGCACATGCTTAGCAACTCTGGAAATCAGGCCATTTCTGTGGGGAACTAAACACAGACTTTTCTAAGCCCCCCGGTTGGAAAATGTTGTCTTAAATGAACAAGTCACATGACTACAAGAAACACCCAAGAGTCATCACCTCCATCTCCTCCTAGAGTTATGAAACCCTTGCCAAAGAGAAGTAGGACTTCTGGTGCGTTGAGGGGAATGGCAAGTGCAGACTCCCTAGGAATCCTCCTTTTGATACCCCTCTAAATCAGTGCCTGAGCCTTGCCCTGCTCACCCACCCTTAGTTACTAGGGCTGTGCGAAGCTTTGGTCCCTGATTCAATTCAGTGGAGATTCACCCCGATTCGGTGGCTGAATCTCCTCTGAATCAAATCAGGAGACCCTTTAATCTCTCCGAATCAAATTGGAGCCCTCTGAATTGATTCAGAGAGATTCAGAAAGATTCGGACCCAGATACAGCTTTAAATGTTTTCTCTCAAGGTAGCAGGTGGCTCTTGAATGCAGTGATGGTGGGACGGATGGAGCGTCCCACAGGAGTGTGGGGGTGGTCCCCAGCGTGCCCAGCAGCAGACCCACAAGTGGACTAGAAGTACTTCCGGTCCACTTCTGGGTTTGCCACCGAGCATGTGGGAGGCATCCGTGCGCTCCTGTGGGACGCTCCATGTGCCCCAGCATCCCAACGTTCATGAGCCGCGCCTGGTACCTCGAGGTATGTAGAAAAAAACAAAGCTGTGTCTATGTCCGAACTGCTGATTCTCTAAATCAGCATCGAATCTTCAAATTCGGATTCAAATTCGGATTTGGCTGAATCTTATCAGTGATCCAAATCAACAAATCGAATAACTGTCCCTGATTTGGGCTGAAATAGAATTGAATACATCCCATTTCGCACACCCCTATTAGTTACACTACTGTACCCCACTTCCTCTTTACATTTATCTAGGAGCCATAGGGAGATTATATGCAGGCAGTGAAAAAGAGGGAACATTAAGAGGGTCTGTGACGATCACGTCGTTTGACATCCTACATAACACGAGTCACAGGATTCTCCTGACCCCATTGCTTTCAGACCAAGAGTGATTGTTGAATTAGAGTGTGGCTTTTTAGGAGAAATGTATCCCAATCTTGATTTTAAAATATCCACTACAAGAGAATCCACCACACTCTCTAGTATGTGATTGCAGTGGTTGATTATGCCCACATTAAAAATCTCACATCTTACTTCCAGAGTGAATTTGTTCAGCTCAACTTTCAGCCACTAGCTCTTTCTAAACCTTCATCTGCTGAACTGTGTTAACAAATTTTTGTTTCTAGAGACATAACTGGCCACTACTGCACCCTGGCTATTCCT
>NW_005842601.1:464643-475050 GCF_000455745.1 Alligator sinensis | reverse complement strand
CCCCCACCTTCCCTGCGGCAGCTCCAGCTCCAGCTCCAGTTCTGTCAGTGGGAAGGCAGAGCAGCAGCAGCAGTGATGTGCTATGTTGGAGGAGTTGCTGAATGTTTCCTGCTCTGGAGGAGATGTTGCTTCCTTTTTCTGCTGCCAACTTGCATGTCAAGCGACCAAAAAACCCCACCAGTTTTCAGTAACAAAAAAATGAAGTGACATCTCTCTTGGCAGCAGAAAACCTCAGTTCAGAACTACATTTCTCAGAATGCCCTTCACCGAACCCTCTGTCACTTGCATGCTGCTGCACCATTATTGCTGCTCTGCCTTTTCCACTGCCTGTGCCAGAGCCAGAGCTGCTGCCAGGGGAAGGGTAGAACAGGGGACATGAGGCTGCAGTGTTCCCCAGGCTCTTTTCTGGTGTCCTCTTAGCCACTTGTCCATCCATCCTTGTGCTACTGACTGTTTCCCATGAAGGTATTTACAGACTGTAAACAAGTTTGAAGATAGGCTACAGATACAGGCAGACCTAGACAGGCTAGCAAGTTGGGCGCATTGGAAGCTGATGAAGTTCAGCGTTGAGAAATGTAAAGTACTCCGCCTCTGGAAAGCAACTCCCAACATGCCTACAGGCTTGGTGGTACCAAACTGACTAGCACCAAAAAGGTAGGGGACCGGGGGGTAATAATAGACTACAGTATGAATATGAGGCAGTAGTGTGATGCTGTAGCCAGTAAGACAAATAATACTCTGGTATGAATCAATCGATACATCTACAGCAAAACCAAGGAGGTGATTCTCCTCCACGCAGCACTGGTGAGACTGCAGCTGGAGTACTGCATCCAGTTTTGGGCTCCACAATTCAAAAAGGATGTGGAGAAGCTTAAGAGAGTGCAGAGGAGAGCCACGCGCATGATCAGAGGTCAGGAAAACAGACCTTATGTCAAGAGGCTGAGAGCTATGGGACTCCTCAGCCTGGAAAAGCACAGGCTTGGGGGCCATCTGATGGCCACCTATAAGTTTACAAGGGGTGTTCACCAGGATCTGGGGGAACATTTGGTCACCAGAGTGCCCCAAGGGATGACAAGGTCGAACGGTTATAAACTCCTGCAAGACCATTTTAGGCTGGACATAAGGAAGAACTTTTTTACTGTCCAAGCCCCCGAGTTCTGGAACGGCCTGCCGCCGGAGGTGGTTCAAGCACCTACTTTGAACACCTTCAAGAGAAACCTGGATGTTTTTCTTGCTGGGATCCTATGACCCCAGCTGACTTCCTGCCCCTGGGGCGGGGGGCTGGACTCGATGATCTTCCGAGGTCCCTTCCAGCCCTAATGTCTATGAAGTCTATGAAGAACTCTGCAGAAAAGGACCTGGGAGTGACAGTGGACAATAAGCTGAATATAACCCGTAGTGTGCCCTTGTTGCCAAGAAGGCTAACAGCATACTGGGCTGCATTGGTAGGAGTGTTGCCAGCCGGTCCAGGAAAGTGATTATTCCCCTCTATTCAGCACTGGTGAGGCCACATCTGAAGTACTGTGTTCAGTTTTGGGCCCACCACTGCAGAAAGGATGTGAACAAATTGGATAGAATCCAGCAGAAGGCAACAAAAATGGTGAAGGGACTGGGACACATGACTTATGAGGAAAGACTGAGGGAACTGGGCTTATTTAGCTTAGAAAAGAGAAGACTGAGGGCAGATATAATATCAGCCTTCAACTACCTGAAGAGGGGTTTGAAAGAGGATGGAGCTAGACTGTTTTTAGTGGTGGCAGATGACAGAACAAGCAGCAACAGTCTTGAGTTGCAGCAAGGGAAGTTTAGGCTAGATATTAGGAAGGATTTTCTCACTAGGAGGGTAGTAAAACACTGGAACAGGTTACCCATAGAGGTGGTGGAAGTTCCATCCTTGGAGGTTTTTAAAACCTGGCTAGACAAAGCTTTGGCTGGGATGATCTAGTTGGGGCTGGGCTTATTTTTAGCAGAGGGGTGGACTAGATGACCTCCTGAGGTCCCTTCCAACCCTAACTTTCTATGATTCTAACTGGATGCAGTATTTCAGTAGCACTTACACCATTGCCAAATACAGACATAAAATAACTTTCCTTGTCCTGTCGTCTGTTTATACCTCCCAAGATTTTATTAGCCTTTTGACATGACATCATACCATAAGTTCATGAGTTACCCACCATCATCCCTAAGTTTTTTTCAATCACAGCTTCCTTGGCTAGGTTCTTCCACTCGCACGTAAAGGTCTGCGTTCTTTGTTTCTTGCAGTACAGTCTGACATTTTGCTATATTGAAACCCATATGGTTTCCTTGTCCTGCATGATTCAGATCATGCATTATCAGTTGACAGTTGTATAGGGCATCATACAGACAATGCAAAAAGCAAATAAACTAGCTTCCTTGAACTTCTACTTTTGACAGACATTATCATTTATAATTGTTCACACAGGTGTGATCTGTTGGACTATATGGCCTGGTGAGGTCCCTTCCAGCCCTCTTGCTGTGATTTTGTAGACTCATAGCTTCGATAAGAATCAGAGATATGGCTTTGCAGAAGTGCAGTGATATGGAGCTCAAGTTCAAAACATTCAGTAGGTTTCATGCATGGGCTACTGGGGCAAGCTGAAGTCAAATGGCACAGAAGTAAATATTCTGCCTGCTGTATATGTAAGCAAGTTAACATGAACACCCAACAAACCCACAGGGATATAAACTAAGTGTTGGGCCTTGGTGGTTGTCAAAGTCCAACCTGCAGTGTAATACTAGCTAAAGTAAAAGAAAAGGGGAAGGGGAATTGCAGGATGCGTTGCTTGTTTCCTTCTAGTGCCCAGCAGATAGCAAGAGCAGTATAAAGACTCCCTTTGTTTACCTCCAGTTGCTTTGATGCTCAATCAGGAAACCCCCTTCACAAAACAGAACGTGACCCGAGCCAGCCCCTTGGGATGCAGGGATACATTCTCCAGGCCCTTTGGTCTGTGTGTTTAGACTCATGCCACACTGAATCCCATCTGGGGGAAGAGCTGTTTCAGAAGGCCATGAATAGCAGCTTTCATCGGCTGTCACTTTCCATTACCACTGCCACGACATGGAAATGCACTTGGAGTGGCTTTGCAGCTTGGGAGTTTGGCTGGGCCCTGGGAAGAGAAGTTTCCTCTGCATCCTGAGGCAGAGAGATATTGATCCACATTCTCCTTTTGCTCTGTTGATCTGTTTAGATTTAACCCATAGTCATGACTTCAGCCCAGCTGGCTGTATCACTAAGCCCCACTGATGCCAGGTCAGTAACTCACCTTTTTGCCCATATGCAGGAAAGGGTTTGCAGAAGTGATGGAGACCTCCACAGGCTTTTATGCCAGGTCATATAGACAGCACAAAAGTTCAATCCCAAGAAGCTTGACATGGTTCTGCCACCTTCGCACCTGAATGCTAGGAATCTGGATGCGTGGATTTTCAGAGAAACCCTTAAAAATCAAGCTCCAGTCTGTTGTGCAATAAGATCTCAAAACATCTTATGGTAGATCAGAAGCTGGCTCTGTTGTCCTTCCCATGTATCTTAAACTTTACTTTATATATCAGCTCTCTGCCCAAGAGCCAGTGCCACCCTAAACATAGCTGCATTTCAGTGCTTGGAGGGATGTAGCCCAAGGAACTCTGGGGTTTTTTGTAAAGGATTGAGAAGTGCTGGGTACTGAGTCTTTTCAAAGAATTGGACCTTATTTAGGTGCCTGAACAGGAGCTGATCTCCATTGAAAATCTATCCCCATGTAAATGGGAAGTATTTTAGTATTACTTTAAAAGCTGGGGAAAAAAAACCATTCCTCATTGTTCTGTCCTGAAGTTTAGCCTCTGTCCTGTCTTAGATTCACAAGACATGATCAAGTGTCAGCAATGATCTGTACCAGTATGTTACAGATATGTCTGTCAAAAAATAGACTACTGAACAGGTGATAAAAAGGCAGGGAGAGCTAAACTATATTTCTAGCTCTGCTACTGATCTATGAATTGGCCACAGAGACATCACCTCATTGTGCTTAAATATTCAGGACTCTAAAATGGAGCAAATATGCCTTTCTCCCTTGAAAAACATTTTGAGATCTCTGGATGGTAAGTAGTGAGTATTGTTACACTACTGGGTAATCCAGGTTTCTGAGGAACATTTCTTTGTGCTAGGATTGAAATTTCTCAGCTGAGAAACAATATGGAAAGCTACACTGTGAGCAAGAAGGGTGTTGTTCATACAGTATCTGATGCTGGTACCTTCATCCTCTGGAATATTCAGAGTTAAAAAACCTCCCTGGCTTTATAGTATTGCACTAATAGAAAAGCCATCCCCCATATCTTCACCCAACTGGCATAAACACATGAGTCAGAAAACCACCTGAGCGTGTGTCACTGAGATAAACAGCAAAGCTGCACACAACCAACAACACACACGCACAGCAGCATTTTCCTCTGGGAAGATTCTTAAAATGAATTGTGCCGAGCTCATCAAATACCATTTCAAATCTGTTGTTACTTCCATTTTCTTCAGAAATAAACTTTAATGTGTCCTGCCTTATTTCTTTCTCCAGACGAGCGCGCTGGTGCTGGAAGGAATGATGGCTGTGGCTCGGCTTGTGAAATGAATTTTTCAGCTGGGGGGCAGCCAAAGGAAACAGATGGGTTTTATGATAACAAATTGGAAAGGAGATAAAGCAGTAGATGGGAGATTCTGGGATTAGGATGCTCAGCATTTTCTTTAATGTTGGTTTTGGGTTGTTGGGGCTTGGAATGAGAAGGAGCATTGCGCCTTCTGAGTATATGAAAGTGAACCAGTGGGTTTCTTGCAAAACCACCTGGTGTGAGGGCCAGTTTCAGGACTGTGTGCCATGCTTTTGAGTTAAGGCTCTCAAAATCCTGCTAGGAACAGAATACAGGGGGAGATGGGAAAGCAAAAGGGTTCCTATAATGCTGAGCCAGGAAGAGCTTGGAGAAAGAAGAGAGCAGGGGTCCTGCAAGGTGCAGAGGGCTGTGGCCTAGGGGAGCTCCTGTAAGGATAAAGCAAATGTCTGAGCTTGAGATGCTGGAGATCGGGGAGGATGGGAGAACTGTAATACTGCTGTAGGTTTCTGTGATGGTTCCCCTGCAGGAGAGGAAGATGGCGGTGAGTCCTACCAGCTGGAGCAGACTTCAGCTGCCTAGTCTGTCCCTCCTGTGCTTCATTCTTTTTTGTTTCATCTGTCTAATCTGTGGTTCATTTGGCCAATACAGAAAAGAAATGTTTCTTCCTTTCTCTAGCTTGGTGGAATTGCTCAGACCAGCTCTTGCCATCCATGAGTTCTGGCCATCCTTGTCTATGAGGTAGCAGCAAAACCCAGAGGGTCATGAAGCACAGCTTCACAAAGGAGCATGGGTCCACACAGGTGGCAAAAGGCCAATCAAAAACCAAGTGAAGTGGTCTTGTTGGCTTCAGCGGGCTTCATAGTGAGCACTGAGACCCTGCATTTCTCTTTTAAGGCCCCTTCCTTTCCCACTCCCCTCCACCTCCGCAGCAGATGCAGCTACAAGTTCAAAGCTGACGCAGATAGATAAAGGAGGGTGGAACTAGAATATTCATGAGAGATGGAGAAGGATCTACGTGAGGGGAAATTGGGATTCCTTGCTGTTAATCAGTGATGTCCCAAAGATTGCCAATTAATTTGTTTTACCATCTGCAGCCCCTGACAGGTGCACCAACTGGACAGCTTATCAAAGGACAGGAGTCAACATTTGCCTCCTCCCAGTAATCGGCTCTGGGCAGCTGTGCACAAGCTCTCACTTATGTTTGTATCTATTACACAGCAGCATGATTCCAGTCGGGAAATAATAATCATATTAAAACAGCAGTGTAACCTGGCGGCTGAAGGCCTTGTTGGTACCATTCCTCACTGTGGCACCGAAAAGATTTGTTCCCAAGGGCAGGGCATCAAGTCTGCTTGATAGCAAGGTCATGGGGTAGGTGGGGTGTCAAACAAGGAGGTCCCTTGGGTGGGGTAAAAAGAAAGCAGTGGAAAAGCGATCATAGGTAAAGGCTAAGGCATGTTTAAGGACTGGTACATTTCAGGGTCCATTAGACCGAAGAGACCTGGTCAGGAGGCAAGTAGGTTCATTTTCAGAGACACAAAAGGCCATTATATTCCTTATTATTGTTGGAAGGTGGTATCGGTTGGGCACCTAACTCTCCTCGGTGCCTTTGAAAATTTGCTCCACTGAATGATTTGATAATAACTCCACAGGTTCCCTCTATTTTCAAAGCTGAATTTGAATGTCCAGTTTCTAAAATCCCACTCAGTGTCCCTAGACATCAGTTCCCCAGCTGTGTGATGGAAGAGCATATCTTGTTTGTCAATGAAGAGCCTAATTTTTCAGAGGTACAGATTATCTCTTCCTATGTATATGTACACAGTACCTAGCACAATCTTTAGTCTTAGTTTTGGCTTCTGGGAGCTACAATAATAAAAATAAGCAATAATGAAACCTTTGCCCCTAGTAGAAAGGAGTTATAGGTTTCAGTATTCAATAGTTTAAGGCAAGTTTTTCCTGAGTATGCACTAACACTACGCATGGTACTGCTACTTCTTAACAAAGCTCTTTTTCCTGGTCTTACTCTCAATTATTCTTTCAAGACACTGGATCCCAAATAATCTGGGATTATTGGGCAACAGAGCTGGTAAAAAATTACAACATCCCTGATAATTACAAGTAAAAAATATGAACAGACCCAAAAGGCTGATGAGTTCTAGCATAGACCGTCATTCACTTGAACGTTCATACCTGAATGTACATTATTCAGTTGCAGTCAGCCAGTCAGGGAGGAGAAATAATAACATGCGACTTGGCTGACCAATCATTACGGATAGCAAAAAGTGTAAATTAATAGTTCCTAACAACACACCAATTGCAACCTGTTCAGATAATTTACTATATTGTTACAGTTAGTGAATATATTTCAAAAGTCAAGATTCATGCAGGAATTATTGATGTCAATGCTACATGCAGATTGGTGTCCCTCCTTTAAAAAAAAAGAAAGAGTAAGAAAAAAAGGTAAAATATCAGTTCAGAGAAGAAAAGCAAATGCAGATGTTTCCTCCACGAGGGGGCTTCTGGATTTCTTGTAATGAACACTAACGCAAAAAGGAAATGAAGAGGCTCTGTTTTCCACTATTTCCAGTTGCTAGGCATCTGTTTTTATAACTGCAAGGAGGGCTGGTGTCGGAGATGAACATTGCAGTGGATGCTGACAATCAGAGCAGGGTTCCAGAGAAGAAAGTTTCAGCTCTAAGGCTGGCAAATAGTCCTGGTTGGAACTTCTTCAACATGTTTTTCTCATTGAAAAATGCTAATTTGTTGAAAGCAGAACGCTTCACAGGAAAGGAGGGTTTTGACAAATTTCTCAACTCAAAAAGTTGTTAGGAAAAAGCATCAACATTATCAAACATTTTTCAATGTTTTTCAGATGGAAGTGGTGTATTTCCAACACACAATTTTCCACTTTGCAATATAAGCTAATTAGAGTAAACCTTTTGAAATTGAAATGTATTTGAAATATAAAATTTGTTTGAAAAATAAAGCATTTCATAATTGTCCAAAATGAAATTTGTTCATTGCCCTAATTCAAAAGTTTTGATTATTCTGAGACCAAAATATTTGAGAGATTGACTTTGTGTCCCAATTTGAGATGCAAGCAATTATGAAATTCAAATTTTGATTCTAATGAATCCAAATGATGCTCGTAGGTCATTTCAGTCACTGAAAGAGGGGAAGAGTGCTAAAGGTCTCTTCTTATTTAGCTGGTTATAAAAAGGATATCAATCCTGGCTAAATCCCACCAAACAATATTGTTTATTGAACTTTGAGTGAGTTGACATAATTTCTTCTGTTGCATTACATCCGGAGATCAAAAAAGTATAATTAAAAGTAGCATTATAATTGTGGTGTTCTCACTATCAGCTTTTAGGATCAGCAAGTAGTGGGAGTGTTAAGTCTATGAAGGGTTTAGGATGCTGAAGTGTGAAACTTGTGTTTTGAACAGATATTCACATGCTGTTTCTTGGCCTTAAAAGTAAAATGAGATGTGGTTTCTTTTGGGTCTGGGCAAGGCTTAGAGATGTGGAATCCAACTTTTATTGTTGTCATCCTACTTACAGAGGGTAGTGATTGTCTTTGCCCAGTAGGCCTGTCTTTTTGTGTTCTGGTACCCTGAGAGCTCGGTGGTGTTGTGCCAGATCCAGTCTATGAAGCCCACCACATTTTTCTACTAACAGATCTTTTATAGGGGGCAAAAGATGAGAAGGAAATGTAATGTGACTTTGGTCAAATAGGCACACGGTAGGGCAGGGTACTACCCTTAAAGACTAACTGGTTCATAGAAACATAAGTTTTTGTGGGTAACAACCTAATTCATCAGCATCTGAAGACGTAGATTATTGCCTATAAAAGCTCATGCCTCTCTGAAACAGTCACCAAGGTGCCACTGTATCCTACCTTCTGTCTGATTTTAGACTAACACAGTTAACCACCTCTTTGGTCAGATAGGAAATTGTGTTATGACACTTTGCTGTCAATACATTAATGCCGCAGCAGCCTACTTAGTGCCGTTAAGAAGCTCTTGCACAGAGGTTAGCTTCACAATGATAGTTACAATCAGTGACAGGATCTGCAGGAGATCACATAGGAAGAAAATCCGAGAGGGTGGTATCAAAAAGCTACTCATCTCTCCAGCAGTTTCTCCCAGAGGGTCCTCCAAGGAAGTGATTCTGTAAGTTGCTCATGTTTCAATTTTGATGCCACTGGCATGTGGATGACACAAAGCACTATTTTACTATGAACTCAGGCGAGGCAGTATCTTTGATTTGTTGATGTGAAGCATAGACTGAAACTTGAATGAAGGCATATAATCTGAAGCTTATTTCAGCTGGGACCTGAGGGAAGCAATAGAGGGGGAATTCTGTCAGAGGTGTAATGATGAAGCTGGGTGCCTGGGGCAGCTTCAAACCAAGGGGCAACTTCTGATTGCCACCACAAGAGTAAGGAGTTCATGTGGCTGCAGTGGGACCCATTTCTTTCCACCACCCCACTCCAAGTTGGGGCACCAGGATAGCTGCCCTGGTCACCCTGCCCTAGTTACACCACTGATTTCTATTTCCCTCTGTGCACCCAAACAGCACCTTTCCAGCCACGTAAGTAGCATCGCTTGCACTTGCATGTGGGTTATGATTACATTACCCTTGCCTTGTGGACATGTAAATGTGCTGGCATAGACTGATTATGGTCAGGCAGCTAGCTACGCATTAGCCAGGCAGGTACTCATGCCCATTCTGGGTGCGTATCTGTATCTAAGTCATGCAAATGTAGTTGACCACAAAGTCATGATTAGTAGGTACCAGATGTTGAAAGGAAAAGAGTGGAGCGCCCTTATGGAGCACCCCCACAACAATCAACTGGCTAAGCTATTTGGCTAGGAGGTTAGAAACCCAAGTTCTAGGTTCCTTTCATCTAGTGACTGTTTGACCCTGTTTTGTGACTTCTTTTTAATATTGCTAAGAATTCAGAGACTATGTGATTCATGCTCTTATACACTGAAAATATAAATCACCCAACCCAATCCTCCACAGACTGGAGGACAGTGTCTCTGATAATGGCCTTGAGGCTAAAGAGGTGAAATGGTAGGGAAAACAAAAATACCAATAATAATTATATCTGACATTTATAGGCCACTTTGCATGCTAAGGGATTCAAAAGCAATTTGTAGAATATATGTGAATCATTTCATGCAGCCACCTCTGGGGAGGAAGATGGCAACTGTTTCAAATTGCAGAGCAAACATTCTGCACAACAGGTCAGAGCAGAAAGTGAAGAAGGATGCCATATCCCACTGAAAATTATAATGGGGTTTATGGAGGCTGGATGCAATTAGCTCAATTAAAATTTGGCCAGGAGACAAAAGATTTAACAACTCTGTTCTTGTTAGAGTGCAATGGAATCTTTACAGACCACAAATGATTAGGGCATTGCTTTTAAATTTCCTCCCCAAGTGGATACCTCCAACAGTGCACTGGCACCAACATCATGCCGGGGCATCCATTCACCACTGACTCAGAGAGGAAGAATGGTAATAAGCCAGTGGTTTCTTCAACAAGGTCTCCCTCCCAAGTGCTAAGAAATCCTGTTTTTTGCTTAGCATAGAGAATTTAACAGGAGACTAGCCAAAATGATCTAGTTACACACACCTCCATTCATAATACAGAGATAGCTCAAATGTAGCAATTTTTATATAAGCTGAATCGTTTCCTATTAAATGCAGTTCATGAGATGCCATCTTTTCAAAGAAAAATAGAGAATGCTGCTGTAACTGCACAGAATGCTAGGTAATTAAATTAGTGACTTACTGTGCAC
>NW_005842601.1:448270-464633 GCF_000455745.1 Alligator sinensis | reverse complement strand
TAGGTACATCCTTCTCAGGAGAATATTTTTTTCCATTGCAGTCTATGCACCCTGCTATAGGGGTTTATAGCAATAAGCAGTATAGAAAGTCTATTGATTCTATTCCATAAGCCCTGTACAAGAGAAGATAAGTGCTCCCTAGCCAATACTTTTCAGTCATTTCCTTTAGATGTTGCTTGCATTCCTTAAATCATGGGCCTAGTTGAAGAACAAAAGAAATTATCTGGAGAAAATACAGTCAGCTGGGCTTGATCCTAAGCTAGCAAAAAGCATTAATAGAGCAACACTGATTTACACTAGCTGACAACAGGGTGTGTACATCAGAGGGCTTTAAGATACAGGGCCTGATTCTATCAAGTCAGTATACCTTTTAGACAAGACCAAATATTATACCCAAGGTAACAAGTCACAGAAAAACAAAGGATAAATTCCGGGGTTTCTATGAAAAAGTAGATAAGCAAACAAAAATGGCAGGTATTCAATTTTTTTTGTTCCCTTAGCAAGTCAGCTTTATAGCAAGGGGAGCCCCTTAGGAAGCAGTTATATGGCAGTCCGATGACATGCATTGTATTTCTCAGATAATTTGTTTCACTCTTTCAAGAAAGACTATAGGTTAGGTCCCAAAAACAACATCCAGGGAAAGCAGTTGAAGGACATTAGCTAGGGAATACTTATTGAGGTGGTTGTTATTTGTGTCCTACAAGCTGTATTTAAAGACTATACAGAGCCCAATACTATAACCCTAGGTCCTGAAAAATTATGAGTTAGACACAAGCAGATTGGTTTAAAAATCATGAGATTATTTTAAATAAAAAGTCTTGGTTCTAGCATCTCTATTTAGGCTTATGCAGCACCCCATAGCTCTGATCTGCTTTAAAGGGCTTTCAGCAAGGTCCTTGGAAATACAATTGCTCAGCACTTATGGTATCGGGGCCCAAAATTACTTGCCAAAGCTCCCAGGCTGAGCCAGAAACTCAAGAGTCTCCTTTGCTCTAAACACAAGACAACATTGCCTCTCTTTGGCAGAAACACACAAAGAGAAAATAAGTGATAGTCTAGGATAGCAGGAGCATGCAGTGCTGTGTGTGGGTACCTGAAATAGGACTTTGCCTGCACTAAATTACTCTGCGAAGGACATAATTGTTTCTGGTACCTCATCTTGCTCATTAAGCGGTAGTTAAGGGGTCTCTGCATGGCACCACATTGTGCAATCTAGACATTGAGTAGGAACGAGGTACTAAGCTTTCAAGAAGCTAGTTTTCTTTGTGTAGGTATCTTGAGGAACAAGGGATAAGACATGAGGAATGCAGACTGCTAGTTCATGCCTAAGCACAGCTATTTCTCTATCTTGTGCTTTCCAGAGTTTTCCATAAGGCATCAGTGGCTGCTAACACCACATAGTTATTTCTATATTTAAACCAAAATCCCCAGTTATAATCCGGATAGTCCTGGCTGGGTGGAGTGCAGAACCCACACTGTTAACTCCGGATAGCAATAATTAAAAGAAAATAAAATCAAAGGAGCTCGTGGAAGAAATGGAACATTTTTCTGCAAAAGCCAAAAGATTATGTTAAACTTCAGTGGTTTAATAAAATCGTATGAAGTTTGGGAGCATATTTTTCCTGGGACTTAATCTATTTATACATCTAAAAAAGTAAACAGAATATCACTTTACTTGACCACACAGAAAACCCGATACACCATGGCTATTCCACTGTATATGTTTCTTGGTGAATTGCTTCCACCTTCGGTTTCACTTAATGGACCCAAAGTTATACATGTTCATCTTCTAATGCCTGTGTGAAATCCCGGCCCCACTGAAGTCAGTGGCAAAGCTCCAATTGAGTTCAGTGGGCCCAGGATCTCACCTTCAGTGTTCAACAGAGTTGTGCTGATTTAAACCTGCTAAGGACCTGACCTCAAGCAGGTTGTTTCACCTCCTTGTACTTCTTGTACAAGTATTTCCTCATTTGTAAAGTAGGGATAAATATTACTTGCCTGGATCACAGAGGGGCTGCGAGGACTAAAGGCCAGATCCTATTTCACCTTCATGTGCCTAAGTGGCACTTATATAGCCACAGAACTGCAGTTTGGAGCATTTATGCGGTCTGGGAGTCAGTGTAGCTTTGTGCTCCCAGTGCTTTCGTATTGTGCGTGCTCGGTAGTCTGCACTCTGGCTGCAGAGCTATCCAGACAAGATGAGATTGCCCAGGCACATGCATAAAACTGAGTAAATCCTGAACTTTTATTCACCAAAAAACCATGACTAGTGAGCGTTCAGTACAGGAAGAGGCCTTCCCTATTTTTAGCCTAATAACCTAGAGGTTAGGCTGTTTACCCAAGGAGTGGGAAATCCAGGTGTGAAGCTCTAGCACTCCCCCAAACCCAGAATAAGATTGAACCTTAATTTCCCCCTTCCTAGGAAAGTGCTTTAACCACCAGGCCTTGGGTGAGGCATTGCCCAACGTGCCCTCCAGCATGCCAGTATAAGTGAGAGAGGAATACGGTTCTACATTTTCAAACAAGGTTATGCATCTCTAGGTAGAGGTGATCACTGCTGCTAAGAGTTATTTTTAAGTGAGTGAAACAGCCACCAGTGGCTAGTTTTGCATTTTAATATATATTGTAAACCTCTCCCCCCGCCCCTTGCATTGATGCCATCAGCAAAAAGATAACACAGCCTCAATACCCGTAAACTTTATTAAATGTGTGCTTCTTCATTCTTAAATTAAATTAAAATCAATCATGTTCAGACAGAAATAGCACCAAGGGAAAAAATAAAAATAAAAAACAGGATCCCAAAGCAAAGGAAAACCAGAAAGCATTATGTACAAATAATAATTATTAGAGTTTTAAAAAAGGGAAACACAGGGACACTTTACCTACTCTGTAGACCTAACATTTCATATACTAACATGTGTGGGGTAGAAATGAGGAGCCTGGATATGAGAGTTATTTAAAATAAATAAATACATTCAGGGTATAAATTTCCGAATAACAAGCATGTCATTTCTTGACATATAACTTAATAATACCATAACCCCTCCCTCCCGAATACCAGTTACATGAAAATACAGGAGCCTCATTCATTGAAATCCCATGATATACTGGCTTTTAGATTCATATGTAATGCTTAAAGTATTTGGATATGACAATAACTTGTGAGTTTATGGTATACCCCATGGCACACAATTAGCCCTTTAGACTAATGCTGATGTAGCAGCTTTTTCCAGGAAATCACAGCAACATAAAAATTTCTCTTAGCCCATCAATGCAAAGGTCAGATTTATTTTTCACAAGCTAACTTCCTAAAGTTATTGCAAGCTTTTCAGATCCATTTTGGCAGAGCTGAATTCAGTGCCCCTTCCAGATTAAGCAAAACATTTAAGCACGCACTGAAATAGCAAGCATGTACCTAAGTGCCTGGCAGAATAAGGGTGGTGTTAGCGAGTTAAGGTCTGGAAGGCTGGTCCAAACTGTGCTGAAAACAGAAAGATGACCATTGATTTGTATGAATAATGCATCCGGTCCTGATGGCACGTTGAACAGGCAAGTGCATTGGAGTCTTTCAATAGCATTAGACCACAGCACTGATCTTGAGAGATGCTGAACGTCTGTCCCATAAAAGTTAATCAAGGGGAGCTTCAAGTGCTCAGTGCCTCTGTTAATAAGGCTGTCAGTTAAAACCTTGGGGACCAATTCTGTGCTTACTTGAATGCAACTCAGGGTGCAAGTCCTGCCCACCATGATTCTATTGCATTCTTTGTATTTGGTTGTATGAGTGTGGAAATGCCTTGGAATCCTAGCCATGGATCAGGACCCTGCTATGCTAGGGGCTGTACAAACAGAGCAATATCACTGAATTCAATTGGCAGACTGATTTTTGATGGGGATAAATAAGATGAAACCACAGCAAAGTTTCATCTGAGAAACTAGTAGCAGGATTTGATTCCTGATATTGATACCATTCTTTTAAGATTTTAAAGTGATACTGCTAAGGCATAATAGTGGCATCTGGTAACGAAAGCCCAAAGCTCATCTCCTCTGAACAACATGTATGCTTATTTAAACTGAAAGATTTTTAAATACCTAGTTTGCTTTCCCCTGCATTTTGTTTGCTGATTTTTTTCCATTGGGAAAATAAAATTCTAATTATAAAAAGAAATTGAAAGTCACCTATAGTTTCACTTATATATAAAAAAGAGCATAGCAGGAAAGGTCAGGGCAGGAAAGGAAAGGAAATTTCTGGCTGGGATTTTCAAAGGAGCCAAAAGGATTCAGGTACATAATTCCTAGACTGCAACGGGATTTGGATGTGTAACTTCCCTTAGACTAATTTAAAAGTTTATTCAAACTGAGCGGGAGTTTCAAAAATGTCTAAATCCCAAATCCTCAAAGATATTTTGGTGCCTTTTTCCCACTGAAAAGCACCTAAAAACCTTTCAAGATGTGGACTTAAGTGACTCAGGAGCATTGAAAATAAATAAGTAGGAGAGATTTTCCAAGGCACAAAAGACAATTAGTTGCCCAAGGACTTGTCTACACACTTTAGTTGAACTGCCTCATCTATATTGATATAGCTTAGTAGTATTAACCTCCTTGAGCATAGGAAAACATATCTGCAAAAAGAGGCTTCACAGCAACTGGATGGGAAAGTGAATAACAGATACCAGTAAAACCCCCTGAAACATGGAAGATATCAAATTTTGCTATTTGAAATGGAAACTTCCACTTTTTAGTTTATCTAATAAAGATGTCACATTTGCCCAAAGAACTTGTTTTCCTAGATACCAGTAAAAAAAAAAGCATTGCTATCCTGTCTACAAGGTCTTGATGCTAGGTTTTGCACCAGTAGATCACTAAAAAAAACCCAACCCCATACCCACTACTGACGTTTATACAGGGACAAAAACTAGGTAAGGAATAGCCTGGGCTAAACTCTTATTGAAAGACAATGGGTATAGGCACAGAACTGCCATTTCTACCTTTGAAGATCTTACTTCTGTGTGCCTAAGTCATGTAGGTGCATTT
This sequence comes from Alligator sinensis, assembly GCF_000455745.1. Lineage (NCBI taxonomy): Eukaryota > Metazoa > Chordata > Crocodylia > Alligatoridae > Alligator > Alligator sinensis. Next base: position 459,602 of record NW_005842601.1, on the reverse strand, counting down.
GAAATCCATAGTGGTTAGTTTTGTGAAATTTTTAATTTTGTAACAAAAATTTTTTGGCCTGACACTCCTTGACAGTGTCTCCTTGGGAAACACCCTCCTCTCAGTTGCTAACCAGCTGGTCCCTTACCCCTCTGCTGTCAAAAGGACTTGTGCTTGAGATTCCCTTTCCTATTGGCAAGTGTTAGGAGAGACTTGCAGTGATATAAAGGGTGGAGCCCACGCCTGCACCTCTAGCTCTTCCCTAACAAGTCATGACAATAGTTTCCCAAGATAACCTTTTGTTTAACAACTATTAACATCCTGTCTGTCAGCAACAGAATTAACAAGAAGAGCAATTAACACTTTGAGAAAAAAAAGTCCTTATTCTGTTAACCTGATTTAAAATGGAATTATTGATGTCTTTGGGGTAGAGAAAATGGAACATAAAAGAACCAAGTACCAGTGCTTCCTCCCCGCTTCACTGTCCATTGAGAGGGCCTCAGGGAAAATGGAAGGTAATAAGTTATAACTGATTTATGTATTGTGATAGGGAGGAGATGCAGGAAGGGATGGGGCAGTGGGGGAATCACTTAGTATGTGTCCTCTCCTGCAAGCTCTACTGTGTAAGTTAGTACAATATCATATGCTAAATTCTCAACGGATACAAGTGTTGATGCCTTGTAGCATCATTTATCCCCGCTTCTGGGCCACATCTCTACCTGTGGAAATCTTAGTTTGCTTTAGATATCTTAGGCATTGCTAACTGGTCTAAAAAAGTCCAAACAAGTGTGAGGGGGGTCCTTAGTCTGTAACTAAAGATTGGCTTTCCAGGGAAATTGTCTTCCTAGGTTGCTTAGGAGCTTTTAAAAATCCCTCCCAAGGAGTCTAGATTGGTTTATGGGAATCTAAGATACACTGAGTACATCTACACGAGATGCTAGGAGTGCAGTAGACTAATTCTACTGCACATTAGTGCATCACAGTGAAAGCTGTGCTAATGTGGAGTAGAATTAGTCTACTGCACATTAGAATCACGTAAAAAATGTGCGCTCATGCTACTGTGCAGTAGCACCGATTACAGTGTAGTAAGTTAGTGGCATGAGGCAGGATCTGGGCACATGGGCCTGACTCTGGATCTAACCTGCAGACTACCCCATACCACTCCTCCAGCCCACCGGGCTGAAAGGTTGAGCACCACTGCTCTGGGGCTATCGGGAAACACGGATTATTAGGTCACATCTCAGAGAGCAGTTTTCTGTTTCTATTCTAAGTGTGCAAAGGTGTAAAATCTATAAATATGGTAGCAGTCCCTGAAAAACAAAGGGAATGACTTCTATCATTCAAGAATGCATTTGCCAAGTAGAAGGATGGGGACTGAGTTTTCAAGTGTTTGGCTCCTTTTCATTCAAACAGGCATTGTATGGTCAGAACCAAAAGCAAATCTGACAGTTTGGACTAAATCATGACATTTTCTCCTGACAGTTTGGACTAAATATATTGGGAATTACTTTTACTGTACCAGGATTCATAGCCCATGGAAGTCAACTGGAACCCTTCCTTTGACTTGAGCCTTAAGGTCTTATGGGACTAGGATTTTTTTTTTATAGCAGTGGTAATGATTGTAAAACAGGATGGGTCTGAGCATGCCCCACCCACTAGTCCATGCAGGTATGATCCTAATCTGGAGGGTGCTTGTGAGGCCACTTGGGGCTCTCTCAGAGGCTCCTCTCAAGGCATAGACAGAAGTGCAGCTCCCTGGTCTAACTCATGGCACTTCACAGAGAGCGCCATCAGTTAAACTGATCCTCCCAACCTAACAGACATTAGCTGTTGGGTTTGGAGGGTGGGGGATCGAGCTTCAATTTGGAGCCAATCCAGGGAGTGTGGCTGCATCTCTATAGCCTCTTCCCCTAGCTCGGTCCCCCTGGCACCTGGTGCTGTCTCAGAATGGGAGGGGGAGAAGGTAGGAGAGGGAGCTTGTTCTGGGGTTTCTCCAGCTTGTGCTGGAGTGTTGGGAGGAGTATGGATTGGAGCCCCCCCCACACTGTGGTGGTGGGGGGGGGCTCCAATTCACAGCACTTACAGGGGCCAGATTGGGCGAAAATTGTCACTTTTGTCTGTGATAAACTGTGGTCTCAAGACCAGCCTCAGAGGCTCTTCCTTGAGTGTTTTAACTGGCAGATATCTAAATTAGAAATGTGCCTACAGGCATGGGTAGGAAGCACATCAGTAGGGCATGCTTGGGCCTGTTCTGGTGAGGACGCAAATTTCAATGAGAAAAGAAACAGAATTTTCTTTTTTAAAAGTCTTTGTTCAGGCTATTTTAATCTAGATGTTCCTAACTAGAACAAGGAGCCTTAGGCAATGTTGACAGGGAAAATTTAACAAAGGGAAAAATTAACACATATACCTTGCTGACCATTGAGAAACCTTCTGGTGTGAAGTTTGGGCTGAGGGAGTAGTGACAGAGAGAGAGGGATGGAAAGTGTTGTGCTCTTACTTGAGACAAACTCTTTTGCTCATCCTTGCTTTCTGATATATTCAGCTATGTGATTGTCACCACTACTCCTTTGGCTGTTGTGTGAACACCAATAACCAAGATTTTTATAAGAGGAGTACATTGTAATGAGCCATGAATCAAGCCCTTAGATGGACCTCAAAGGGGATGAAGACACAAAGGGAGACAGTGTGCTAAAGCCAGTAACTTCATTGCTGTGCTTTGTTCTAGGCTGTGTCTGAATGTCCTAATAACTGCTCTTTTCCCCTTTTATTTGGATAAGATGATTATAAAATGTTTACCCAGATTTTTTTTGTGGCACAGGACACTGCCAAAAACCAGCTTAAAACTGGAGATGGAATATTCTAAAACAAGAATTTGTCCAGGAAGATGAAAGTATCAGCTGAAGGTACTGAGGGGTGGGTGACATGATGACCTCTTATGGCTGGGGGGAGAGGAGGGGGGAAGGGAGGAGGAGGAAGCAGATTCCAGAAAAATGATTTAACAATTTCCTAACCCCCAACTATTGAACTTTAGGCAGCTGTTACTGGTCTCTGAGCAAGGATACCAGAGCTCAGATAATGCACAGAAGAAAGTCTTGGTGCATAGGCCTTCAGAAAGTCCCCTCAGCATTAAATTATTTGAAATAATTTAGGAATTGAATGCATGTGAAATATCATGTGTTTGGTTCTTTAGAGGCGACAGGGAAAGGTCTCTCTGAGGCTTTGCAACTTCAGCCATGCTTAGGATAATTTTTTAAGGGACAGTTAATAGAAGAGCTGGAAAGAGAAGTTCAAAGTGGATTCAGGAGTGAGTACCAGGCTCATTTCTTGAAAATAAATATAATGTTTTATGAAAAATGTTGCCCAAGACACTGGACTGTTTTTTTTTTTAATCCAGGGAACCAGGATGCAAAAATGTGCTATCGATTAATAGAGAGTCCAGGACTTCTTGGGGTGATATGTTTTACTGGACCAACTTCATAGTTCAGATAAAGTTAGACAAGCTTTTGAATGCAAAATATTCTTCATCAGGTCTCCCTGGTCCAATAAAAGAAATCACCCTAAGAAATCCTTGCCTCTCACATAATTTTTGGACAATCATGGCTACATCACTCTTATACTACTGTAAAATTTGGGTTAGTAGTAATTGTATATGCATTGCCTTGACCCCTTCAGTTATCACCTCAATCCTTCAAATTTCCCATTGCTGTGAACCCTCCCAGACCACAACCTCAATTTTTTCATGGATGGCACCCAAGTGGAAGAAAGCTTTAATGTTTCTGAATCTTGAAAGAGATTGTAACATGAATTAGGGTGAGAGTGAAGGTTATGGCAAGGCTATTCTGGATGAGGCTAGTTGGAAATGGTCACGTGACTAAATTTTCACAAAAGTGGATCTTTTTTGCTCAAAAACTGAATATCTTTCCATTTTTTGGCAATAAAAACCAAAATGTTTAATTTTAAACCAATAACAACAAAATTGTTCTTGGTTTTTGAAAAATGAAACATAGTTCTTTATACCTGATGAAAAAATTCCCATTAATGGACCAACCCCCCCCCCCCCCCCCAAAAAAAAAAAGAACGATAAATGAAAGAATTACCTTTCCAATTTTTGCCAGTGCTTTAAAAATTGTCCCAATCTGCTCCAGGGTAATATTTTTAAAAGCAAATTGCGCTTTTATATTCCTATGTTCCATTTTCCAAACATGATTAAAACCCTTAGGAGGTTAAATCCTGTTGCCTATTAACAAGACTTTGCCTCTTTAAGTTTCAAAGTCACTTCTGACAATGGGACTTAGGCACTTTTGAAAATGTTGCCCCCTTTTCAATAGACACAGTGCCAAATCCCATGGAAAAAATGACCAAGCTTGTGCTGATTTTAATAGAATTAAATTTTGGCGCTCAGCCACCTTCTTCAGCCACACCAACCCTCCTTCAACAGCAGAAAGAAAACAAATTAAGCAATGACATTGTGCCAAAAAGAAAAATCAGAACAAATAGCATTTTTCAGCACAGCTATTAAAGTTATGTATTTTTCCCTCTCCACTGATATGTAAAAAAAATATATATTATCTTATATTTTTCTTTTTTTTAAATTATTTTTTTTCAGCCTCAGTCCCAGCCGAAGTCGTGCCCAGTCATCTGGTAGAACTTCATGTTGAAAGGCCGGTAGAAGTCCCGCAGTCTCTGCACCACCTCCTGGTCTATCTCGGGGTGGGGCCTGCCTTTCGTCTTCCCCAGGCAGTGGGGTTTGCTGCTGCCTTCAGCCTTTTTCAGGCACGGAAAACCCTTGGTTTTGTTGAAGTAGAAGTGTTTGTCTGTGATGATCCTCTTGAGGCCCAGGAAGTCCTGGACCCTGCCCAGCCCCCCAGCGGGGCGGCTGACCAGCCGCTCCCCGCTGACAAAGAGGATCTGCCCGATGGGGAAGTACAGGAGCCAGTTCTCCAGGTGCTTGGCATAGATGCCAATCTGGATGGCGCTCCACGAGGTGTCGATCAGGCCCGTAGTCCTGTTTTTGAAGGTCAGGCTCTCGAAGGTGGGGATGTCAGGTTTCTTGGAGAGAGTCTGTGTGTAATCAGATATGGCTCTGGTTACAGGGTCCCTTACGACTACGATGAGCTTGGTGCCCTTTGACATGGCGGAGATACGAGCGGGTGCCTCCTTGGTGACGAAGTAGCTGGGGGTTTTCTCCATGGTGATCTGCCCGTCCAGGGTCCTGGGCATTAATTCTCTAATGAGAAGAGAGAGAGAGAGACATAACAAGCATTAACCTCTCTGGGAGTGGTACATGTGAGGCAAGGGCACAGTATAGCCCACAGGGTGATGATCTAGAAACAAGCAGATTTCTATTACAGGTATAAGGATGTTATCTAATCAAAAGCCTATGAGTGGCTCTGTGAAACTGTAGGGAATGATGGGCTCTGCACCAGGGGCCAGAGAAGAGTGTGAACCCAAACAAGTGTGTTTGCCATTTGCTGTCTACTCTTTATATTGACCTATTTTGTTCTGAGGGCTTTGCTGTCTGCAGCGGTGTTCAACCTCCCTGATGAGCCATTCCACCAGTATGTAATGCCCTATCATTTAACACAGCCAGGAGCAAATAGCTCCACCCTCACACAGTGCACCTGTGTTGGGTCAGTAACAGAAATGTGCTGGGTGCTGGACTGTGTCTAGATTGCAGTTATTCACAATCTGGTGCAAAACACTTCAATGTATGAGTCTAAGACAATTCTAACTGGGAATCTAAGACAGTGCTAACTGGGAATCTGGGAAGAAAAACTGTCAAAATGGAAGTGACAAGACTGCCATGCTATAGTAATAAAAGTTACTAAACTACTTGATTTAGATTTATCAGATGCAACAGAAATAGTACCCCTGAGTTTGGTGGGAGCTAGAACAGACTTAGTAATGCTACCTTTCTGGTGTTCTGTCTAATATGAATGTGCTACTTTATTTTCAATAGGCTGATTTAACAGCAGTACGTCTGCTCTTAACAATAATGACTCCCATTACAAACTTCACTTGAATCATACTCCAAAATTAGTTGATGGCACAACAGCAAAAAGCAGAGTAATAGCCATATACATTTTGATGTCGCCCTCTGATGTTCACTAGGACTTAGAAGGAAATGAAGTCCCTGAGTCCCAGGGTTCTGGCCTCTCTGAGGTCACTATATGGTACCCAAGTGCCTCCATACTTGGTAAGAATAACTTCTCATACTCTTGTTACAGCAAACCAGAAACATATCCATCTCAAAGATTTACTTCATGAAGGTGTGACAGCACTGACAATGTACCTGCCTTATAACCAAGCCCTCCAAACAGCTGTTTTCACATTGGTTTCACAGCATGGATTGTACAAAGGTCTGGGGTTGGATGCGATGGGATGAAAACACAGCAAGATACTGTCACAATAAAAACTCTAATCTTTCTTTGCAATGGCAAGAAAGAAGTAACTGGATCTATAAATTGTATGAGTCCTGTTCCTTTAAATCCCTCTGTGTGGATGTTAGGATGTCCTCCCCTTTGGCTCACATTCAACAGAATAACACAGCGTTTCTGTAATAATGGCAATTCCTTCCTGGGGGGTGTAAGGAATTTAAAAGGTCAAGCCCATATTTCACTGTCTTTTGGTATTTTCAAGACAGCAGCACAATGATATCATGCTAAAATGTACAATATCAGTGTCTGACCTCAATGATTCCTATCTTCCCTTCAACCCAAAGAAATTCTACATTCACTTCCTTTCTCTCCATTTAGGAAACTCTCATTGACTTCAGCGAGAACTGTTGTAAGCATCCACCTTTGGCTCTAAGAATTCAGCTTAATGTACAAGAAACTAGGCAAGTCAGTGTTAATATAGCCCTTATAGAAGCAACTCACCCAGCTGTATTTAAGGTACTGTAAGACCTAAAAGCAGGGAGTTGCATACTCCTGGTTTCTATGGCAGGGAGATTTTCCATTAACATGAGCGAGGGTTTTGTTGAAATGAAGAGTACTATATCTGGTCCCATCATTGGTGGACAGCTTCTTCAAACTGAAGAATCAGACTATCAGCCCAGACTTTGAGCTCCTTTGCATAATTAGGGTAAGTCAGAAAGATGCAAAGAAACCATACAGAGAGAGACCAAATCTGTAATCCATCTCTTGGCTCCTAGACACATGCAGGGAGCCTGCTCCAACATGCTGTAATTCCAGTGTGTCAGAGCACACTCAATTAATTGAGTCTGCTGGAGCATGGAATTAACGCGCTCCACCAGCCTCCAGCGTCATGTGTATCATGGTCCCTTCGCTGAAAACTGGTGGTAGGGCACTTTAAACTAAAGCTCATTCAACCAGCTTTAGTTCAAAGCACCCCATGCCAATTAAAGCACCTCCCAGTGCTTCCTGGAGTACCCTCTGATGTTCAGTTTTTTTCAGGGAACCTTTCATTAGGACAAAGTACAGTCAGAAACCCAGAGCCAAGTTCCTTGAACATGTAAGAATGGAGCAAAATTATCCCCCAAAGTGATTATAACAAATAAATCCAGCAAATCTAAGGAGGTGATTCTTCTGCTCTGCTTGGCACAGGTGAGACCGCAGCTGGAGTATTGCATCCAGTTCTGGGCATCACACTTTAACAAGGACGTGGACAAGCTTGAGAGAGTCCAGAGAAGAGCCACCCATACAATCAGAGTCTTAAAAGACAAGCTAGATGAGGAAAGGCTGAGGGATCTGGGAAAAGAAGGCTGAGAGGGGATCTGGTAGCAGCTTACCACTACACTAGGGGAGGACATCAAGTGCTTGGTAAACAACTGTTCACCAGGCATCCGAGGAAAAAACCAGGAGTAACGGCCACAAACTCCTGAAAGACTGATTCAGGCTCAACATTAGGAAAACTTCTTCACAGTCAGGGTGTCCAGACTGTGGAATAAGCTCCCTCCAGGGGTGGTGCAATCACCTACCCTGGAAATCTTCAAGAGGAGACTGGACAGTCACCTTGTCAGGGTCACCTGACCCCAGTTGTCTTTCCTGCCTAGTGCAGGGGGCTGGACCTGATGATCTTCCAAGGTCCCTTCCAGCCCCTAACAATCTATGAATCTTCACTGTTGAAATAAGAGGTGTTGAAATGCTGCAAACCCACAGGATACATGCACAGAGCAATGAATCAAACCAAAAAAACCCCAACCAAAACCCCCCCGAAAACCTTCCACTTGCAGTGAGGTTCTTTAAGAAGCCTGAGAACAGAGCTGTTATTAATCAGCCATTATATGGTAGGAACCACTTTTACTGAGTCCATAGATTTGTCTTTTGTAAAGATTAAGGAAAACAATTGTGAAAGAGGAAATACGATCAATTCAGAGGTGACAAATGCTGGTGCACTAGGGAACAGGTGTAATTTTGGAGAGATTCAGAGTTAGAGCATGGCCTGTGCTCAATAAGTAATGATTAGAATATTTATCCAGGGAGAAGGTGACCACTATTCTAGGTCTCTCTCATCCAAAGGCAGCTTGATCCACTGTCCCAGTGCTGTTTATCTAATGAGTACTAAAGGCAGGGTACAGTGGGCCAGCTTCAAGAGGAGGACAAGAGAGGGCTCCAGGCAAGGACCAGCCTGTGGTCCTTTATGACGGGTGATTAGAGCACCCCACTAGGATGTAGGAGATGCAGATTCAAACTCAGTCTAGGTGAGTGTAAATTCTTGCTTTCCTGCTTCCTGAGCAAGTGCTCTGACTCCTAGGCAATTGGGGTAAAATTGGGCTAAAATTGGGCAGTCTCTGTCTACTTTCAGTAAAGTAATCCTGTTCCATTGCAGTGAGAAATAGAAGCTTGAACTGCACGTACACAGCTATGTATGGGTCACATAAGCATGCCAAGTGAAACAGGATTTTGTTCAGAAAGAATAAGTGACTTGCCTAAGATCACACAGAGATTCTGTGACGGGAAGGAATTGAGTCTCCGTGCAGTGCCTTAACCACAACACCACTTTTCCTGCTGCAACTCGCACGCTGAGAGGCCAGTCAATGCAAACTGCACCATGTTATACTCTCCCCCACTCCCCCTCCCAGACTCAGATTGCCCTACACATCACCTCTGAACAAGGCCCAACACCTATAACATTTCAGCGATTCAAATTAATGGGGTTTGGTTCAAGCACGTTTAAAAAAATCCACCTCAATTCCATTTCTTGTCTATTCTTGATATAAACGCCTGCATCTCCTCTAAATGAGCCATTTCTTTCCAGAGGAAGCTGAAAATAAGTAGGGGGACTGGTGCACTGCCAATGAGTTTCACCTCAGTGCCAATAATAGCCCTCATGGACTCTATACTATTTGCCTCTGAAAAACAGGGATAATAATCAAACTAGCAACTGACCCCTAATCCCTGACCTCACCAGGGCATTAGTACTAGAGTGCCATGATAAACTGCTCCCTGCCTACATTACTGTTCCTGTCTGGCAGCAGTAACATCTGGTTTGCAAACCTGTGCAATACGCCAGCAAAATTAAAGTCATCTATCAAAAAAAAAAGGCTGATTTGTTATGTTACAAATGAGATAGAGACGACTTATTGTTCCAAGAGGAATGCTTTTTATTTTGTATCATGTGCCATAGATGCTTGCACTGTGCAAAAAAACTGGTCCTTGACAAGCCTGAGGATTATCTGTAGCCAACTGAACTGAATTGGCTCAGGGCAGCTTTTCTCACACAGCAAAACTAATTGCACCAATGGCCATTTTACAGATACTGTCTTGTCTCTTAGTTCGGAAGCCTTGCAGTGACTTGCTAGACTGGAAGCATCTGAAGTCTTTAAGGGAACAAGGAATCTGACTTTAAATCCTCTCTGCTGTCTGGCAGCTTGGAAAGGGAGTTCAGGTAGCTGGAGAGGACACAGCATTGGGTGAGAATGTGAAAGCATCTGTCAAACGGGAACTCTTTCCCTTCAGGGTGTTAATGCTGCAGTTAGATTTTGCATATGGGAATCTAAACAATGCACTAGAGAACAATGTGTGCTTGTAATGCAGAAAAACCAAAGCCAATCTAGAATTGTGCTGTGTGCAGAAAAACAGCAATTTAATTTCATAGCAGGTATCATGATGTACAGTCATTAAGATGCAGTGAGAAAGTATGAGGGTAGGTGTAAAGAACTGAAAAAGTGGCAGGAGTGCTTAACGTTAGCCAGTTTTTGTGAACGCTCAGTATTTTGTGAGCAGTAGAGAAGAGACTGGATTTTGAGTTATGTTTCAATGGGGTATGAAATTAGTGAGATGGAGTGAGGTAGGCCCATCCTTTCCAAGTACCTACACAGTACCATTAATATAGTGTATGACTGCTTCACAGTATTTATCTTACAAAACTCCTGAGGCAGGAAAATGCTATTATTCCCTTGTGCAAGCAGAAAACGGAGTCATAGACCACCTAAGAGCAACATTTTTAAAGAGCCTGACTGAAAAAAATCCATTTTCCAAAGTGAATTAGGAACTTAAGCCCATGACAAAAGTTTTGAGGCACTTAATGATGCAGATAGTATGTGTGTAGTGCAGTGGTTCTCAACTTTCTCAGCCTTGAGGCACTCTTCCTAACTTTTCTGAATGTAGTGGCATCCCATTTCACAGACTAATTTCACTCATTTTTACTATGAAAATAGAGCAATTTTGCTGCAAAGAACTCAGAAAGACCACAACAGGTCAGGATGGTTTTGAAAACAGTATTTGACATTTCAGGGTTTATCTTGTATCATAATACCTAACAGGACTAACATTGTGTTGGCACCCTTAAAAGGATCTCATGGCTGTGGCACCCTGTTTGAGAATCAGTGGCACTGTGGGATCTTTAAAAAATCCTCCTAAACTAGTGAAAAACCCAACTCCAATTGATTTCAAACTCCTGGAGTCTAGGGATTATGTGAAAATCTCAGCTTTTATTTTTAACAAGGGGTGTTTCTTGCTCTCATGGCTGCACATCAAACCTTGAAAGCATGAATTGAGGGCACCTCAGTGGGTCAGAAAAGGTTCCCCAAATTTATCGTTTTAAAAAAAGTCCAATGATTTGCCAATTTCATTATTTTGGGGGGCATAACTCACGTTTCTGGGAGCTGGCAATCCCACGAGGGGCCAACCTCCTGTTTTTAGCAAAGAACAAGATAAATCACACTGGAATCAGCAGCACAACATAGGAACTGCAGGTCTAGATTGAATCAATGGTTCATATAGACTAATATCCTGTCAGCCCGGCAGCAGCCCGCTCTGGGTGTTCCAGGAGAAGGTATAAGAAACTCTGCCAGTGAATGACTCAAGTTCACAGAGAAACCTCCTCAACTCCAGGTTGGATTACATCTGAAATGGAGAGGTTTGCCTTTAAACATATGGCACTGCCG
>NW_005842601.1:446115-448239 GCF_000455745.1 Alligator sinensis | reverse complement strand
CTGAACCCTTCCCTTGGGTAATCCTGTGAAAGGCTGCTAACTTACATGGGTGTCCCACCTCCTCTGAACTGTAGTGTGCAACCAATTCAAATGAGAAACCTGGTAAATGCTCCAAGGGGTGATAAAATGTATTGCAGAGAAAGACATAGTTAGCTATGTTAGTCCGATGGCAAATAGAAGGCAGGGTAGTTTTCTGTGTGTGTAGATATACATGCATACAGCAGCATATAAAATATTATGTGCTGGTCTAGGCATGTCCTTTCACAGCATCTGATAAAGTGAGCTAGGGCTCACAAAAGCTTATGATACACACATGCACGCACGCACGCGCGCACGCTTACACATATAGATACACACACCCTTTGGTTAGTCTGGAAGGTGCAAGTCTACCCTGCCTTCCACAAGTTTTATAGCCAAAGCCAGTTACTTATAATAAACTAGAAAATGGAAAAGAAGGTGGGACCAAGGGGGCTGATCATGGAGAAGCTCAGCCACCCCTAGCTGTAAGGGTGCAAAGAACCCAGATCTACTGACTGAAAGGAAAAACTCACCCCAAAAGCAGCAGGGATAATTACCAACATTGCTAATACTACAAACCTTTAATTAGCCCGATAGTTGTACAGTGCCCCGAGGGGATTCTAAGATAACACACATTCACGCTTGCAATAATAAGCTGCTGTCTCCAAACATGAGCGTGTAACAAATCTATCCATGGTGGAGATGGCAAAACAACATGGAAAGCTATTCACAATGTAAATGGGGGACAGAACCCCTGCAAGTCATGGAGAAGACCCAGGTGCTCCATTCTAATGCAATCCCTTCATCGCATCCCTCAGGAAAAGGCAGCTTGTGAAGTGAGCTACATTTCCCAGTACATGATTGAGCATCACCTGCCTCTCCCTCCTGACAGGACTGCTCCCTGGAGCAGGAGTCTTGTGCTGCAGCAAACTAAGGCTGGGACTGGAGTGTCTCCTAGCTCCGTGTGTGATGAGGGGAAGAGGCTGGGAGGTAGACTGCCCCTTGCAGAGCCTTGAGGAACCCTGTTGTACCAACCTGCTTCAGCCATGGGAGCAAAAGAGAAGGTACAGAATATTTTAAAGACCAAGGGTGACTCTGCTGCAGTCAACAGATCCATTGAAATAGTGAATCAAACAGCTGGAAGTGGCAGAACAGGGCAGAGAGTGGTGGGGTTCGATGAATCAGTGACTCTCTTGTAAGCAGGCACGTCAGCGGGTCTGGCACAGGACACAGGCAGATAACATAACTTGTGCAGTGGCACATGGGAGGTCATTGGCAGAGCCAGGAATACAATCCCAGTTTTCTGATTCCCCAGCCAGTGCTCAATGCGCCAGGTGACAGATCTCATCTGGTGTTTGTGTGCTTAAGGAACTCCAGTGGGGCTAGGCCACAGCACAGACATGGGGATGGAGCCTCTACACCAATGGAAATAATGCTATTTACACCTATGGGGTATCTTCCTTAATACAGTCCCTGCTCAGAAGGACACCCAGTCTACAGACAAGTGGTCAGAACATGCTCAGGCCATCAGTGGTATGGGAATAAGAAGGAAGATGAAAAGTAAGTGTTACAAGATTACACTGGTCCCCAGATGAGTAAGGCACAGTGCCTTCTGGGTATTTGAGTCACTTTTTAGTTTTATTCCATGATTATTTCCTTCTCCCCATTCACAGGTTTCATGAGTTTCTAGGAGGCGTTTGGTTCTGGGATTATAACAAGGCTACAGTCCTTATTTTTGAGGGACTGGGAGTTTGTATTAGGACAGGAAAGGTATTTGTGAAGCTTCTGAGTTTAAGATCACCCATCATGAACCTGTCCTCCCAGAAAGAGCAGGCTGAGCCCTGGTCCCACTGAAGTCATGAAGAGCTTTGGTTGGCTTAGCTTGTCACAATTATGATTACTTGTGCTTAGTGGAGGGAGGATCTGTTGAAATGGCAACCAACCAAGGCAAATTAAAAGATGTGCTTGCTCCTGTTTGTGTTTTGATAACTCTTGCAATCTCAGCAGTGTCTTCCCAATGATGAGATTAACCCTTTTGTGATGTCTTTTTTGTGTGACACAAAGGCTATCTTCAGCCTTGAGGAATGAATATGTGCCTTTTCTGCT
>NW_005842601.1:444354-446084 GCF_000455745.1 Alligator sinensis | reverse complement strand
AGCAGGAAGAAACATGCCAGGAGCCACTGGGAATGTGCTACCACAGCTTTGGGGAGATTAATTAATTACAAAGGGCATCTTTCATGGACATAAACAGTTGCTTGGAGGATTCCCCAGACCAATGGCATCTGGATTTTATTGCAAAGGAGCCACTTGAAAAGACAAGAACCACAAAAATGTTTTGGCAAACATGTTTGCAAATAACCTGTGCCAGAATAAATGGATTTTGTTATTTTAATTTTAGTGGGTCTTGGGGCCTTGTTTAATTAATAAAAGAGAAAACTCCCCTCAAAGGGGGCTTTGGGGATGTTTGTACATCTTCAGCTCAGCCTTTTTCAGTTCCCCTCCTCTTCCCCACCATCTCTGCATGCTACGTCCTGTTGCAGGCTCTGTCCTAGGAAGATTTCAGGACAGCAATGGCTGGACAAACAGTTCTGTGGTGATTAAGAAATACTTTTTAAAGGAACACATTTTTAAGGAACACTTACAGAAGCCAGAGTCCCCCAACTGAAAGCTGCACGTGCTGGACAAGGATTCAGCTTGAGCAATGTGCAGGGCAATGCACAAAACAGGCCAAATTAATCTCTGCCGTTAACTTCACTGAATTTGCCAACAATGATGAATTCAGCTTAGGACAGGGGTCCTTAACCTGGACATCACAGTCTAAGAAATATCAGAACCACCCTTGAAAGCTTTTTTTTTTCTGTTGTAATGTGATAACAACATGGAAAGGGTAAGAACCACTTGCCTAGGCAGTCCAACTACTAGATTCGGGACTGCTGATTGGCAATGTCAGTTGTACTGTCCAGCCCCAACAAGGCTGAGAGTCATCTCATGGCCTAGTGCTGTAGAGATGAGAAGTAGCAAAGACATCAGAGCAGAGGTTTAGGCATTTTCTTCTATCGAATACATTTCAACAGGACCTGACTCCTTTACATTGTTCCTTTTTCTAGTCTCATCCAACTCAGAGGGCACCAGTTACTCTCAAGATCAGAATAAATTTTAATACAGCCACAAATTTTAATACAGCCACAAACTGCTTTTGTTTTACAGCGCCTCTCTACACTGACTCCATCTCATAAAGCAAAAGTACTTGTTGGTCATGCTGGTCAGCCAAACCAGCTGCACAGCTGGGCGGTTGATTGCACAAAAAAGTTAACCAGGGAATGAACTCCGTCAAATTTAGAGGAGTCTCTCTCGGTACTATATCCAAACAGGACATTAGTGACCATGGTCTTCTACAGATCTCTTTTCTTTGAGGCATACAGGATTTCCAGTGTTAATACATTCATCCATTTAGATAGACTCTTGACGTAAGTCAGCCTGTCTTCCATGATCTCTCCTTCCTTCAATCTTTAACTAAAAAGGAATCCAATGCTAACCAGCTCTAATGTGTGCCCAGCTGTCCAAGACCTGATAAATGCAAACTGTACCTAAAGTTGCCCTCATCCCTCCTAAGCATTCAAATCATCTTTGCAGCTTCTCCATTGGTTGCAAAGTGTGTCACTGTACAGTCATTGCAATGACGGTGCTGCCAAACACAGACCTGGCCCACCAGGTAAGGAAGAAACAACAGGATGAGAGGAACCACTTTGTGAGGAGGGTCCCATTTCTCTGTAAGATGCCCCAGGATGTGGTGGAAAATGGGCTTTTTCTTCCGAGCTACAGCTCAGCAGAGTGCAGCGTCACATGCTCAAGCTGATGTTTATGCTTATCTTTGGCTTGGTTCC
>NW_005842601.1:442571-444323 GCF_000455745.1 Alligator sinensis | reverse complement strand
GCTGACCTGGCCATGGCCTCTAAAGGGCATGCAGACCATTTAGAAAGACTCTTGGCATAAGTCTAAATCTATACATTCATCCATTTAGATAGACTCCTAACATAAGTCAGCCTGTCTTCCATGATCTCTCCTTCCTTCAATCTTTCCAGTTATGACCAGACTTTCAATTTCTGCTTTCCTCATAACGTCTGAGAAACTCCAGCTGTCTCTTTCTGATGTTAATCAGCAGCTTCTTGCAGCCTGCTCTTAACCAAATATCTTCATTTGAAGTGTGACTTATCCAGCATACCTTCATGATGTGCTTTAAGAACCACATCTCACTTGCTTCAATTCTGTTCTCCATACTTGACGATATTGTCCAGCATTCTGATGCATCCCTGAGGACCGGTATAACATACCAATCCCAAACTCTTAACTTCAACCCCGTAGAAATTATACTATTTGTCAATATCTTTTTCATATTCAGAATGCATCTTTTGCCATCCCTATTCTTTGTTTTATTTCAAGATCACATTTAACATCTGATGTTATCCAGCTTCCCAAGTATTGAATTTATTGACCTGCCTTATCTCTTCCTTTTCCACTTTGATGTTGCATATAGGAATGATCATCTTCTTTGTAATTACCCTGCATTCTGCTTTTGTACGGTTGATGCTTAGACCCT
The DNA here is from genome assembly GCF_000455745.1 of Alligator sinensis. Lineage (NCBI taxonomy): Eukaryota > Metazoa > Chordata > Crocodylia > Alligatoridae > Alligator > Alligator sinensis. The sequence continues at coordinate 443,659 of NW_005842601.1, read as the reverse complement.
TCTTCTTGCTTTCACTAATAATTTCATCTAAAATTCCTTGCAGCTTCTCTTCTGAATCAGCTATTAAGACTGCGTCATCAGCACATAACACAAGTTGTTCCAATTCTGTCTGCCAATGATCAGCCCTGGTAAACCCTGAGCTGATCAGAGGGGTAAAACAAGAAAAAAGAGTAGTGGACTGCAACACAGATGAGGGTGTAACATCCTCTCTACTCTCTCAGTACATATTCCAGTGAAGTCTGCAGGTTTCCAGGAGAAAACCCACCCTTTCTGCATTCATTTTATAATGCTTAGTTTTATGGGAACCAAGGAGTTATCCTGGCACATGTCTGTGAGGGGCCAGCAGGGGAGACTATGCTTAGGGGCAACGAACATGGGTTCATTAGGGGCAGGTCCTGTCAGACCAACCTGGTGGCTTTCTATGACCAGGTCACAAAATCCTTAGATGCAGGTGTAGCAGTGGATGTAGTATTTCTGGACTTCAGGAAGGCCTTTGACACTGTCTCTCACCCCATTCTCATTAAAAAACTAGGGGACTGTGGCGTTGACACCTACACAGTCAAATGGGTCACTAACTGGCTGGAGGGCCGCACCCAGAGAGTGGTGGTGGATGGGTCATTTTCAACCTGGAGGGATGTGGGCAGTGGGGTCCCCCAGGGCTTGGTCCTCGGACCTGCGCTGTTCAACATCTTTATCAGCGACTTGGATGAGGGGGTAAAAAACACCCTGTTCAAATTCACAGATGACACTAACATGTGGGGAAAAGTGTGCACACTAGAAGGGAGGAATAGGCTGCAATCGGACCTAGACAGATTACAGGGGAGGGAGGCTGAGAACAGGATGGGTTTCAACACTGACAAGTGCAGGGTACTGCACCTGGGGGGGAAGAACCAGCGGCATTCCTACAAGCTGGGGAACTCCCTTCTCATCAGTGCAGAGGCAGAAAAGGATCCCAAGTCATTATTGATGCCAAAATGAACATGGGCTGACAGCATGGGGATGCGGTCAGGAAGGCCAACTACACCTTGTCATGCATCCACAGATACATCTCAAGCAGGTCCAAGGAGGTGATCCTCCCCCTCTATGCG
>NW_005842601.1:396768-442539 GCF_000455745.1 Alligator sinensis | reverse complement strand
GAGGCTACGGGACCTGAACCTGTTCAGCCTCCACAAGAGAAGGCTGAGGGGAGATCTGGTGGCTGTTTAGAAACTGTTCAGAGGGGACCAGCAGGCATTGGGGGAGTCCCTGTTCCCTCGAGCACTCCCAGGAGTGACTAGAAATAATGGCCACAAGCTGGCAGAGGGTAGATTCAGACTAGATATCAGGAGGCGCTACTTCACTGTCAGGGCGGCTAGGATCTGGAACCAACTTCCAAGAGAAGTGGTGCTGGCTCCTACCTTGGGGGTCTTTAAGAGGAGGCTGGATGAATGGCTTGCTGGGGTCATTTGACCCCAGTGCTCTTTCCTGCCCATGACAGGGGGTCGGACTTGATGATCTGCTCAGGTCCCTCCCGACCCTGCCAACTATGAAACTATGAAACTATGAGTTAATAGCACAGGATGTGCTAAACGCAGATTGGAATATTTAGGATAGATACAACTTGCAATGCAATACAAGGATAAGGATCTCTTGGTAATTCACAGATAGTTGCAAGCTGCTCAAGAAAGAGAGGTTAAGGCCCAATAGCACTGTCTGCTGATTTTGAATGTCCAGTCTGAGACAGTGAAGATCTACTTTTCATACAGACAAAGGCTGTTTACAGTATTTTAGCCACCTATAGATGTAGATAGTGGGGTTTTCCAGAAATTCCCACTGGAAGCAATGGAAGTTTGGCACCTACACACTTTAGAAAATCACACTACTGCCTACACGTGTCTTAAATACCCTTGAAAATCTAGCCCTACAAATTTACAGATATTCTTCTCTAAGCAATAAGTCGGTTCAACCACAGCTTGGTTTGCTGAGATCACAGCCTGAGATGGCAGAGGTCAATTTTACCTCAAACTCTCATTATGAGCAACTGTAGTATAATTCTCAAGAGGGATTTTTTTTTGTGGCAACAAACAAAACTATAATATTGGGACAGATGTTTAAAAGCACAGAGCACATGAGAGCTGCCACTGAGAGCAAGAAGACTGGCTGGTTCTGAGGACTTGTGGGAATATGAACATTTTCATTTAGGTGTCTAGAAGGGAGCTGAATGCTCTTGACAGTCCTAGCATTTTCCAAAGGGGATCCTATGCCAGAATTCACACACAATGCATGGCTATAAGATGTGCATTCAGTCCTCTATGCTGTATTCATGTCAGTATGAAGATAAGCAGATTTTAGTCAGAAAGACAGATATTTACAGCAGAAGGTACATTTTCCCTTCTCTGCTCTTGATGTGGACTCTTAGCACAGTACTTGCCACTAAGAGCTGCTTCTGCTTAAATCTCCTTAGTAGAGCTTTCTTTTGCACACTGCATCCCATTTGATGAAGAAACTGCAATGTACAGTATGGACATAAAAAACAATCCCCACATTGTCATGGCTTGGAAATCTGGTTGAAAACAGTTGGCATGACCTCACATTTTTCTTTTTGTCCCAAGAACTCCAAACATAAAAGTGGGCCACGATTATCAATGAAACAAGTAGTAGTATATCTATCCTAGCACTAGCATCCTGTATAACCATGCCTGTTTCCCACAGTAGCAACAGCCCCATGTCACTGTGAGTCTTGCAAAGATGCAACAGCTGGTACCCGCTGGTGCCTGGAAAAGAGGATAATTTGCTGTCTGTAATCAGCCACATTTTTCCTAATCAGAGAAACCCATTTCCTGTCTTGGGAAGCTCTTGAACCAGCTGGTAGATACGATGCAGCAAGTGAAACATCTTCTCAGTTTTAATCCACCCAGTTCCCTCTTATCCCAACTGCTGCAAACCACAAGATGTGACAATGGCAGCTCAAGCCAGGATTCAACACCCCAGACAATCTGAATCTACATGCATGTGGCAGCAATAAATAAGGCTGCTGTAACTACAGTTATTGGCATTGATGGATGTTGACACCTATTGTAACCTGTACTCTGTAGGGTCAGTAAAAAAAAAGTTCAATCTTCTCCTAGCTCCTTGTGTGTGACAATTTCATCACAGCTGGAACAAGCGGTTCAAGGCAGAGTTTATTTCGGAAATCTATTGTGGATTTATTTTATAGGGGTAATTGATGAGAGTAGTGCATTTTTGGGTTGTGCTATGGCCTGATGACATGAACACTGAAATGGTATGATGTTCCAGACTGACCAAGTATAATCTATTCATTATCTCTGTGTCACTGGCATTAGCAGTGACAATAAATTGCCTCTATGTATGGGGTTCATTTGAGAGGGCGAGCTGAGCTAGCCACATTCATAAAACCAGTTTCAACCAGGATATGGAGTTTTTTTCTGTCAAATCCCACTCTGGTCAGTAGCAACAGAAAGTGAACACTTTCAAATGGCCAATATGAAGTGCAATGAATATGACATAAATTGCTGATCTCCTAGCAGACAAAAAAAAAATCATCACAACCGACATCATGGTTGGCGATAAAAACGTAACTATTTTATCAGTCCTAGTGTTGAATTGTTGAGATCAGGATGAAGATACACAGACACTGCTATAGTCTTGGGTACATTATAATATACATATTACAATACTACAATGATGAGGCCCCTGGAAGGATATGAGCATCTCACCATCTTTAATGCAATTAGCTTTGTCACAGGCTAGTGGCCAGCCTACTAGGCTATTCTTTCTTGCCTTGATAGTCATGATAAACTAAAAAGGAATCCAACGCTAACCAGCTCTAATGTGTGCCCAGTTGTCCAAAGCCTGATAAATGCAAACTGTACCTAGAGTTGCCCTCATCCCTCCTAAGCATTCAAATCATCTTTGCAATTTTTCCATTGGTTGCAGAGTGTGTCATTGCACAGTCATTGCAATGACGGTGCTGTCAGACACAGATTTGGCCCACCAGGTAAGGAAGAAACAGGATGAGAGGAACCACTTTGTGAGGAGGGTCCCATTTCTCTGTAAGATGCCCCAGGATGTGGTGGAAAATGGGCTTTTTCTTCCGAGCTACAGCTCAGCAGAGTGCAGCGTCACATGCTCAAGCTGATGTTTATGCTTATCTTTGGCTTGGTTCCTGCTGACCTGGCCATGGCCTCTAAAGGGCATGCAGACCATTAAGTATCTGCCTGACAAATGATGGGAACGAAGTGGAAACTGAAGCTGAAGCTCCATGATAAATTGTTTACACAAAGCTTGGTTTTCTAGGAGGCCCAGAGTCACTGAGAGCGGCATGATTTTAAACGCCAGGGTCCCTGGACTGCGCAGCCTGGAAAATCATATTATTGAATGGTGTTTTTAGAGAAATACGAGGGGGCTGTTCAGTCTCTATGCCCCTCACCCTGAAGAAGCGTTAGTTGGGTTGTGCAGACTGGGATGGGGAGGTACTTGTGACCAATGGGAATGCTTCATTCAGAAATGATACTGCCCTGGTCTGAAGTTTCTTACTCACTCCTGAACATGAGAACTAGTCAGTCATGTACTTTCAGACTAAGCAACAGGATAAGTATTCAGCACAACCACCAAGTGGATTGACTGCTCCAGCCACTGGGATACATGCAAAGAGAGAGGAGAAAGGAAAACTCAGCCCAGTAGTGGCTGAATATGTTAAATATTCAGGAGCTACTGCTGCAGGCCTGAAGTTTCAGCACCCCATAGCCCCAAAGTCTGACTATATATAGTTGGATACAAGGCCAGAAGATCCATATAGCAGGTTTCCCCTCTCTTTGCACCCTCCCTCTGTGCGCTGTCGTCTAGAGGGTCTCAGCATCTGCGGCACAGCAGCTTGCTACCATCATGAAATCAGTGCTTGGCGAGGGGACCCACAGTAGAGGAAACTCTCTGGGGTCCCTAGTGAATAGCTGGTCCTTCAATACTAAAGCTGGTGATAAATCTCTTATAGTGATAGTCAGACATGATAAAGGAACCATTCTGCTAAAGTTAATGGTGTTTCATTGCAGCGCTGAAAACTTGTTTTTCCTTTCTCTTCTCCCCCTACCTCTTTTGGACAAACATAATAAACATTTAAACATTTCTATAGTGACTTTTCTTGCAAAGGTCTCTCTCAGCCATATTCAGAAATTGCTCCCATCACTGAAATGCAGCTATCTCAGGGGGCAGAATGTGGCAGTTATTTAACAGCTGCACAGGAAGGTTGCACAACAGCCTGGGATAGGAAATCGAATGTGAGAAATACCATATGTACTTGAAAGACTTCCAACTTTCTTTCCCAGTTTGCCAATTCAGAAATTAGCATTTACACTTCTTGTCCCTTACTTGGGAATATAATCACACAACTGGGTCAAAGCAGTTCATAGACTTGAGCAAGACCTAGATTTGTATAATTGGGCCCATTTCCTAGATTACTGTACATCTCCAGAGGCCTTTCTGGGTGATTGCATGTCCCCTGTAGTCACATCAATACCAATTCACTATGAGGGGTCATTTCCTGAGAACTTAGATGAAGGCGTTGAGTTGCCACGTGTTCAGAAGTTGAATCTATTTGTCCTGCAAGCAAGAGAAGCTTTGTTGCAACCTAAAATCTTCCCATGATCTTATCTGAAGAGACCATCCCTATAATCAGTGCATACAAGGACAGGGCTACTCACTAATACATATCTGTGCCATAGGTGTATTGAATTTAGATCATATTGGGCACGTTTACATGTTCATTGATGTGCCCTAGATACTGCACATTTACTTTAGTACTTCCTTAATAAAGTACTAACTAAGTGCACAGTACCTAGAGTTACTGTGTACTAGCTCTGGTGCACAGTTATTTAGTGATGCTTACTGTGCATTAGCTTAATAACACTGCGCAGTAGGCTATTAGCACTGTTTTTGCCATGCCACACTATTGCGCAGTATTATTAGGCTAATGTGCAGTAAGCATCTTATGTAGACATGCCCTTTATGTATGTTTAAACCCATCTGAGATAAGGAATGATCCAACTGTGACACAGTGACCTTGAAAACAAAGATCTTAATCTGTACTGAAAATATTTTTTTTCCATAGGGAGATACATCCTGAATCCTTACTGGGCTTTTCTGTGTTCAGCTAACTTCTGTTCCAGTAAAACCAGTTCGAGTTTTGCCTTGATACAGGCTCCAGGATTTCCCTTCAGGGGAATTTAGGATGTTCCCAGGAAAGATAAATCTCTTGTTCCTAGATGGAACCAAGTGATGAGGACCTCACATCGAAGCATTCCCAGACTCATCCCTGAGCATGTGGAGAGCTTGGAAGTGGAGGGGAGAAGGAGAAATCTCTTGTGATAGTGGGCTTTGTTTTAAAGGAAGTTCTGCTGAAAAGTCATTGCTTGACGACACCTTCACAGAGGATCAGCAGAACTGCCACTGCCTACCAAAAGCCAGACATATCTGCTCTATCCTGTGCAATCCTGAATCCCATGGTGGATTTGTACTGGGAGGAAATGTCTGCTTCTGTTGTGTAGTTCATTCCTCTCTGCTGCAGGAAGGTGGACAGTTAGTTACCATTACAGAGTAATCCTGGGACCCAGTCCTACCATGAGTCTTTCTTTCTCCTCATTAAAAAAAATTCAGGTAGTTTTATAATAATTCTGGTCTGGGGACAGACCACATGGGAATGGGTTCATAAGTTGAATTTATTTGTCTTACAAGCAAGAGAAGCCTTGCTGTAACCTAAAATTTTCTCATATTTCTGCAGCAGCTCTCACGTACTGATTTCTCCCTTCCATTGGCAGCCAAATGCGGGATGTAAATGTCTTCTATTGAGAGCCCATTTCTGTCAGTGACATCACCGTTACAGATGATTTAAATGGGTGCTGCTTCCCTGGGAGCAGCAATGGTGTGACTTTGAACTGCTGGGTGACAGCCTGGTTAAAAATGAAACCTGCTTGTTAATGCAGAATTATCAGGTCTTTGCATACGTGGGGAGCAGGAGATAAAACAAAATGCATTTTCTTTGGCTCTGAGAGCCAACAACATTACAAGGCTTTAAAAAAAACACAATTCAATAAACCAACCAGCAATCGGAGACAGAGTAATGACATTTGGATGTCCTTTGTCCCTACTTCACAACATTTTTCTGCCTCTGCTGCTTGTTTGCTGTATTTGTATTTACATTTCAAATACTCTGCAACTATGTAAAGCTGCTAGTACTCTATTTATGGAAAGGATCAGAGGGGGAAAATAAACTGTCTGACCAGGCTTCTTTTACCCAATACAGCACAAAAATGCGGCTACCTCCAAAATGACTGATAATTCCCTGTGCATGATTAACAGCCTGGAATTTCAACACAACTCAGGTTCCAGCCCCATGTGGTGGCTATTAACTCCCTGAGGCGCTCCATACCGCATTAGAGCTGGCCAAACTCTGGGGAGCTGCTATGAAGACTAGAACTTCTGCACCTGAATGGTTACAGAAGTCATGAAAGGCACACATGTGGATGCGTGTGCCTATCATCACTTCTCTTGTTCCCAGAAACATCTTACAAAATTACGCAATCTGCCCATGAGGGCTTAAATCTCCTATTCATAATAAAAATGGAGCTTCCCTCCATGCAAACTGAAATTCAGTGCTGGGAAATGGCATAGTAGAAACACAGAGCCTTCCACAGTTTGAAAATATGGAACAAAGAGGAAGGGCACTAGGGTACCTTCTGGGCATGCTTTCCAGGTCAAGGCTAAGGTACACTGAGAAAAATATGCCTTGTTGCTGTTTGTGCTTTCTACTGTCTCCATAAACAGAAGACTTTGATGACCAAGCTCTCTCCGTATCAGTGCAATAGATATTTTTCAGGAAAAAGTTGATTCTTTTCTTTTTTTAAATTGTTTTTAAGCGCTGACCCTTCCAGTGGTACTTCCTTAAAAACAAAACCCATTATCAAAAGACATTCCTTTCCCTCCAGAGCTCCTGAAAACAGGACTGAACTCTGTGTAAAATCAGATAGCGAAAGGGAAACTAGTCTCTGGTGACCAATAATAACTTATCGCAACCGCTCATGTACAAGTTAAAGCCAAAAACTGCTTGAAGATTTTCACCAGAGGCTAATTTGGGTAGTATTTCCAATCAGCTACTCTTCATTGACTTGGAAGATCCAGGAAGACTATAAATTCTCTTTGATTAACTATTGTGGCATGTCTATCTGACCTGAACCTATTTTTTTCCCTTCTTTTGGATGCCAGATGAAATCAATAAATGGAAAGATAAGTTCCAGCTTTTAATAAAGAATGTGTGGGAATGAAAGAAGCTGATATGACTGTGGAAAATGATCAGAGAGATCAAGGTGGGAAACGAAATGAGCTGTTTTATGCATGACAAGACTTAGACTCAGATCCAGTTCCCACTGAAGTCAAAAGAGAGTCTTTCCATTGATTTTAATGGAAGTTGTTTTGGGCCCCATATGGCTCGCTTGGTTATGTATCTATACGGAGGGAGAAAAAGAGGATGGATGTGAGACACTGAATCAGAGTGAGCAGTTGCCACGTGCAGCTCACAGGACTCTGCCAGAAGTGGCAGGGAGCCCGGCTCCCTGCTTCCCAGTGGAGTCCCATGAGCTACACATGGCAGCAGAGAGCGGGGCCAGGCCACCAGCTCCATCACTCAGGGCTTTCCCTTGGTAGTGCATGAGTGCCGGGAGCTGTGCGTGAGCCCTGTGCGATAGAGGTGGGCCGGCCTGGCTCCGCTCCTTGCTGCCACATGCAGCTCCTGGAACTGGCTGGAGCCGTGTGCCATCCAGCAGCTGCGACTGAGCCTACGTGGGCCACGAGCACCCCAAGGGCCTGCCACCTGCTGCTGCCACGCTGGCAGTGGGGGCTGTGCACCATGGGTGGAGCATTTGAAAGGTCCCCATACCTCCCACTTTCCCTCAACCCACAAACCTCACACACGCCCATACCCACACCATGCCCACCCAAGCTGCACACTCTCACAGCCCTGCTGGGCACAGCCTTGGGCTCCATGCTCCCACCAGCCCCATTTTCCACGCTCCTGCCCAGCTGCAGCTTCCCTACCTGTTGTCTGGAGTGAGCGCTGCAGCGGGGACACAAAGAGGAGTCGCTGGAGGCTGCGGCAGCTGAGCAGGTCCCCTGGCAGCTGTACCAGTGGCAACAGCAGCCCTGCCCAAAAACTGGGCATGAGGACTGGGGCCAGGGCCCTCCTATGCAAGTGGGTGGGAGCGAAGCATGCAGGCTGGGTGGGGTACAGTTAACTGGTGGGTGCTTGTGGGCCAGATTAAATTGCCTGGTGAGCTGGATGCAGCCTGTGAGCTGTTTTTTGCCCGCCCCTGATCTAGCACAAGGGGGTTCTGGTCTGTGACCGGGGTTCCTGGGTCTCTGGTAATACAAATAAATAACAACAATAATAGCATGGGATAATGGTGAGAAGTTTTTATCTGATTTAGGATTTACTACCACTGCTATTGCTGCTGAGATTTTATGTTTAATATTAGTGTAAAAAAAATACACTGAAATGAAAATGCACATTTCAGACAATCAGCTCCAGGCATGAAGGTTTGGGAACTTGAAGCTGTAGCACAGGTTACAATGACGTGATGCCAAGAAAATGTGTAGTGCAACTGCAGCTATAAAGGACACAGAGGTATTCTGGGTGTGTCTACACATGCGCTTTGGTGCACATTAGCCTATTTTACTGTGTATTAAAGCATCACAAAAAAACCATGTGCTTTTGCTAACGTTCATTAAAATAGGCTAATGCACCTTTTTCTAATACCTCAAAATGGAGGGTTCCTATACACGAGCACAGAGGCTGCTCCAACGCGCTGTAATTATACCATGTCAGAATAGACTCGATTAACTGAGTCGGCTGGAGCATGGTAAGTATCACACTCCAGCCAGCCTCCGCGTCTCATGTATCAGTGTCCCCATGCTTCAAAATGGTGGTGGGGGTGCTTTATCTAAATCTTGTTGAAAATGCTTTAGATAAAGTGCCCCTGCTGCCATTTTGAAACATGGGGATGCTGACACATGAGACGCTCCAGGCGCTTTAATTAGAGTGGCTCTGAGAGCTGTTGTAATTAAAGCACCCCACCCCCAGAGCACGTATATAGATGCCCAGAGGGACTAAATTTAATGAGCATTAGCAAAGAGGTCATTCAAGAACATGTATACATGGCCACAGAGAGACAGAAGTATCTTCATATTTAGGCCATAGTCTGGATTCCACTGTAAAGCTGATCTTAAATTTCAGTTTTAACTTTTCCATTCAGAAAGAACTGTGGACAGAAAAGCCATTAGATCAAGAGGTTTGTCAGTAATCTGAGTGATCAAATAATTAATTTGGCAAATAATGAGCTGCAGACCCTTTCTACCCTCAGCACTGCACTTACATAATGCTGTATAAATTGAAAGCTCCCTGCGAATATTAATTAGTCTTGAAAAAACACTTAGAAAGCAGATGCCATTATAGAGATCTGGATGAAGAATGCAAACAAAAAAAGTGTCTCATTTCTTTAAAAAGAGTCTTCATTTTTTAAATGAAATGTTGAAGTTTTCAAACTTCCATAAAGCAGTTGAAAAACAGCAAAGGAGTTCAAATTAAAAATGGAAAAAAAGGCAAAATTTCAAAAACAGCGCTTATTGCATCACAGCTTATTACATCATAGCTCTGTGAGCTGTTTTAATTAAAGTGCTGCCATGTCTCATGTATCAGTGTCCCTGCACTTAAAAATCGTGGCACAGGTGCAGCTCCCAGCTGCCTGGCTCTGATGGGAGCACATAAAAAGCACCCCCTTTTGGGGTGGAAAAGGAAAAAGAGGAAAAGGAAAAAGAGGAAAAGAAAAGGGCTTTGAGATGGGATTTCATATGTCGAAGGCAGAAGGGAAGGATTTTACTGGGAATAGAAAAGAAAAATATAATATTGACAAATGCCAATAGAAAAATGGGTCATGGTAGGAAGGATGCAACACAATGGAAGAAGTGACCAAAGAGGAAGAGAGAAGCAGTTGTCAGTTAGAGCTGAAATAGTCCAACCTTCACCAGACTCAAGATATATATAAAATACAGCACATTTGCAGAAGTGCCTGGGAGCCAGGTTTCTGCAGATATTAACACATTAAAAATTCCAGATAGGCACCTACTGTGATTTCAGAAGCACTCAGTTACCTAGCGCTCCCTGATTTCATTAAAAGTTAGGGAAGCAGGCACTTCTGAAAACTTCACTATGCACCTAACTGCATCTAAATACTTTCAAAACGATCTTCTGCTTTGCAAGTTAAAGGTGTGGACAGATGTGATAGCAACAACTATACCACTGTAAGATGCTCTGATGAAAACATTGTACCTGTGTGCTCCTATACCAGTAGAAGTAGAAGCTAAACCACTCTGACTTTTGAATATGATATGGTTAAAATTGCAGTGGTTCAGCTTCCATTTATACCAGTATAAGACTGGATAGAGGTAGCAGTCAAGAGCTGGTACATGCACTTCAGTAGCAAGTCATCCTCTCCTTTTAAAAAGGTTTAAATTATGTCTGTACACAGTCTTAGGAATGGAAGTCCCATCAAAACGCAATAGGACTTAAAAAATGGAAATCAAGTGCCAAAGAAAAATCTGTCCTTTAGGTTGGTCCCAAAAATCTAATTGGAAAACTGTTTGAGTCATTTGGCCACTTTTGAAAATCCTACCTGTAGGGGTGTGATATAAAAATATATCCAAGTGACTTAAGAGCAAAAATTCTATTGAACAGAAGTGAGACTCATTCTCCACAGTCTCTTAGGACTGTCTGAAAGTCCAACACCAATAGCTTCTATTGACTGCAGTTTGGATTTAGATGCCTAACTAGCAGCACCACCCACGTTTAAGAAGTTTGTCATTGGTGTAAGGCAAACCAGAGAGAGTAGGTGAAAAAAAAAAAGCCAGAATGTGCCTATGATGTGAAGGAAAGACAGGCAGAGATATGTTAATGACAAATTCAGAAAGCAGAAATTCTATATAGAAAGGGTTAACTACCTACCATATACAATAGTGCAAGAAGTTAGGTGTCAGGAGTGAAGACTTTTTAGGCCTCCTCTCCTTAATACAGCTGCTATTGTCTTGGTTTCTAAGCATGAATAAGAAGAGTGAGGAGAGCATAATATACAGAAGATTTAACAATATAAGAAACAAGTGTGGAGAAAGACAGATCATCTAAGTATTGACAAAGAATAATGGGAATCTCATGAATGGTGAGAAATATAGGTAGTGAGGATCGAAGTGGAGGAGACTGGTATGGAGAAGAGCATTTCTTTATTGGTCATTATTAATGTACGATAGTTGGTTTTGATCTCAGAAAAAGATGGAAGCAATCAGAAACACATGATGGACATTTTCCTATTAAAGTAGGGAAAAAAGAAAAATTATCAGTATACCAGATTATATTGTGAGTTACAAGTATGTATATCTACTTCCAAAAACTTGATGTAGGGTCCAAAATAAAGATAATGGACTCTACATTACCTCAGTGGGATTTGGACCAGATGAGAATGGAGCACAGCAATAGGACCAAAGACCTATTGGAAGGACACCTAGTAAACTGGAGGAAGAGAAATGTTTTATCATGTCCTAGGAGAACCTGAGAGTGCAGTTAAGTAAATAGGAAGAAAACCAATTTCATATCTACTCATGATCATTAGGCTCCTTCTGCTTGTAGTGCTATGTAGATGAGAGGTGTGGGAAAATGAAAAAATTGTCAAACTATTTCAAGTATCCAAAAGGTCCCATTTGAGTTTTGTGCAAATATAGGAGCATGTTCACTGGGGTTTGCCTGTAGACAAACAAATAAAAAAAAAAACCAGTCTCACTGCATGATGTTCGACACCTTTTACGGATCTAAGTTTGGAATTCATATTCAGCAAGGAGCTCAGTATCTTACAGGACTGTACCCTATGCAGCTCCTCAATCTACTCTTCTTATCAAATTTTAGTCCGTTCTTACCAACTATCCAGAAAGGAGCATGCAGTCCTGATGCAATAACCCCCCAACAATAGAAGCTGCCCGCCTTGCAGAAAGAGAAGGGATACACTAAAAACACTGAAGTGGGTTTCCTTGCTAGACTTCCTTGGGATATCTCCGCTGATACATCTATCTCTAAGCACACTCACAGAAACTTTCCATTCATACAAAAAGTTACTGGTAGCTCTGCTAACTTCTTTAGGTTGACTCTCATCTGTGTGAGCTACCTAGGGTTACCAGGGGACAGATTTGCTAGGTATTTGTCTTCGTGAGGTTTCCAAGGCTCTTGCTAGGTGGGAGTTCTTTGGTGGGCATTATTCTCAGCTTTGGATGAATCTCAGACAGGATTTGGATTCATGTTGCAACTTACAAATAGGGCTTGTGTTTGTAGACGGAATTTGGCTCCAATAATTGGCACATACGCTACTGAACTCTGGAGCACTCTGCCAGCTATGAAATGAAGGAGATACACTATGAGGGAAATGCTCAAACTAAAAGTTTAGAAACTTTAGTCATATACAAAATTATAACAGGAGACACATTTTGTGAAGAGATGCCAAAGAAGATGGACAAAATACTCCGTGAGTTAAAGGGTCTTTTCTACCCCCAGCCAGTTTCCTTATCTCATTAAATATTCCATAGTATATTTTTAAAAGTCTAGGTAAAGGAGCTGTCATCGCACAAAGGAAGGCCACAGGACCATTAGAAAGAATAGGATGCCAAAAGTCAGGAGCACTGGGTTCTATCCTGGCTCTACCTTTGATCTGTTCATTGAGTATGGATGAAAAGTCAAATATATTATATATGTCTCTCTACTATACCTAACATCCATTACCTTGGCTGATGACAAAAATACTTTCTTCCAACACCAACGGATTGTTTCAGTTCTACAAACACTGCATCTTGTTCACTCACTTCATCATCTTGTTCACGCTCAAGGACATTCCTGTGAGCTCAGTGCCAGATTAGTATAGGTCCTATAGCTTTGCCAGTGTTTTGCCTGCAAAACTGAAAAAAAACACAAAAAACTACCAAAAATCAACAAGAAATCTAAAACCAAAAAAGATAAGGAGAACAATCCAGGCTTAACACTGGACCAAAGAGGAAGGAAACAAAAATGCTTCTCTCTGTGGGTGCATCTACACAAGATGCTTACTGCACATTAGTCTAATAACACTGCGCGGTAGCGTGGCAGTTAACACCATGCTAATTGCCTACTGCGCAGTGTTATTAGGCTAATGTACAGTAAGCGTCATGAAATAACCATGTGCTGGTGCTACTGTACAGTAACTCTAGTTACTGCACATTTACCTAGTACTTTATTAAGCAGGTACTCAACTAAATGTGCAATACCTAAAGTACATTAATGAATATATAGATGTATAGATGTGCCCTGCAACTAGTAACTGTATTTTCCTCACTGAACATGTTCTAAAATGTGCCTACTGTCAAAGAAAACCTCTAGGTAGAAATGACTCTTTTTCTGTTCCCATTCCCTCTCTGAGTTCAGGCAAGTAGGGATTTTGCCTCAACTGATGGAAAGCAAGGGTTTGCTTCCAGTAGCCTTGAAGACTTAATGCAGTGATAGGAGAAATGGATGCTGTTGGCTAAGTTTCAACACAGAAGGTTTGGGCTTGATTCTGTGAGGTGCTAAGTGCCTTACTGGCTATCTATGGAAGGCATGTAACATGCCCCTGTTACTATACTGATTCACAGTTTTTATCATATTTCTCTTCACCACATCCCTGCGAGGTGGGGCAGTGCTTTATCCTCATTCCATCAACAGGGAACTGAGACAGAGAGAAAATTAAGGCCACATTTTCTTTTAAATTTGGTGCCAAAAGATGCAGATAGGCACTTTGCAGGGTTTTCAGAAGTGTTGAGCTGCTTAACTCCCACTGGCAGTTGACTGTCTAAATGTTTAGATTTGTAAATACTTTAGAAAAATCTGACCCTAGTGATTGCCCCCAGGTCACACAGTGAGTCTGTGGCAGAGTAGAGAATTGAATCCTGGCATTCCTAAGCCCTGGACCATGCCTTCCCTCCAAACCGACTGGAATACTTTGGGAAGCTGGGCTAATTAGCCCAGACAGAACATGGCACTGATACAGCTATACTGCTGTCAGAACCTGAGACTGTATCCCTGTGCAGCAGGTTGTATCCCCAGGTTGCATAGACCAGGCATGCTCAACTTTCTGGGCTCTTGGACAAGATGAGTGGCTTAAGGCCAATCCACAGGATGGATCTTGAATGCAGGCTTGGTCTGTGGGCCAAATCCAGCATTGGGTCAGTCCATGGGTGTGACCCCCGGCTGACAGATTCAGTCATGCAGTAGTGTGCAGAATCACATCGTTCAGCTCACAGGGCTCCCCGGGGGTCTAGAGACTTGGCAGCAGGGGAGTGGCAATTAACGTTGCCACAACTCCCCCTCTACCAAGTTTTTGGATCCATTTTCTGAAAGCAGTGGAGAGCTCCACAGGCTAAATGACACGGCCTTACAAGGTGCATCTGTCCTGCGAGTTGGGAGTTGAGCACCACTGGCACAGACCTACCGGCTAGTCCTGAGCTAGCATGGGTTGGCACAGACCTACCGGCTAGTCCTGAGCTAGAAAGGGGGTCTGCAGCAATGCAATGCAGTGTTGAGAAAAGCCAAGGAACAAAATATCCAGAGGTCCAATTCTGAAGGTGAATTAGTGCCAGCCTTCCTCTCCGGTAGAGCAGACCAGCGAGAACCCCTGGAACTGCAGGTTCTGGGTCACCCAGCCACTGCAGCCCTTCCTCACCCTACTACCATCCTGATACAGCAAACAACCCTGCATTGCACCTTTAAAGGCCAGTTTACCTGGCCCTAAAGGTGTCTAACAGAATCTTCTGCTCTGTACAATAGTACCATATTGTTCCCATTATAGGTCAATCCCATGTATAAGTTAATTGTGTTTTTTATAGGAGTGTAGCTTCTTTTTGAGGGGAAAACTAAGTCAATTTATAATCTGAACAATACAGCTGTATAGGACCCTCTGCTGTCAGTTTTCTCGACTCCAATTGCCCTTTAAAAACAGAATGTCGCAACATATAGTAGATACATTTGTCCTGTTCCTGATTAAAATTCATTTTCAGAGTAAAGCACTTCTCCTCCTCTCTCTCTCTCAAATAAAACTGAGAGGCAGCTTAGTCCTGGAATACACAGTTACTGATCTCAAGAGCTCCCACAGTCTTTACAGAGGGTAAAATGGGTGATGCCTCCATTTATTCAAGCAAGCTTCAGTATTTATGTATCTCATTACATCTGCAGTCTGTAGCATCTGTTTCCACACTGTATCTGTCAAGCAACATCTTATCAGCGGAGCTCGCTTTCTATTCACTGCACTCCTTCCTCTCCTTTTACCTAACTGATAAGTAATCCAATACTTATTCTAACCTCTTTTTAAACAGCAGAAGGACTTGGCAGACAACCTGAAACAGAATGATGCAAAGGTTTCTTATGTAGCTCTTGGAATAACAGAACCTAGGGTGAAGTCAACTCCATAGCTAGTTAAATCATCATAGTAATACCGTCCTTTGTTTATGTGGGTCATTTCATCTGAAGCAATTTCAAAGACATGTGGACTTTCGGTATATCTAAAGACATACAAGCTTGCAAGACTTACGTACTATGCCCCACACTTACAAAACTAAGTGCTGTCCCTTGGCAGTGTCAGGATAAACTGGGAGCGACCTGCTGATTTCAGTGGAGCTACTCTAGACCACAGCTTTTGAATTCACAGGTAATGAAAGGGGAATTTCCCTGCAAGAAAACATTACCAATGGCACATTATACAAGGGTCAATTTTCAGCTCGTGTTTATCACTTTCCATGAAAGAGGAAGAAGTGGGATTTATCAGTTTCAGCAAAAAACTGGGAGCCAGGCTGAACAATAACTCTCTGTGACACTAACTTCTTCCATATCCTCTGGCATGTCATTTAACTGCCTTGTAATTTTCCTATGGCTGATACCTAAAGGATTTGGTAATAAAGTATTGGTATTCCTTTGCCCAGCTCTGAATTGCAAGCCATTTCTTACGTGGGACATGGCAGCAACACACCATCCAATTCTAATTCCCTCTAACATTTAAGAAGAAAAACTATAAATCTCCAAAGTAGAATCTAGCCAGGACCCTGTGGTATAGTAAATACCCTTACTCTTTCACAAAATGCAGTGGCATCTTGAACGGCCATCAGTGCTCAGAAACTTTGTTATCTGCCTGTCGCATCAGAAAGATGAAACCTTGCACTACACACCACCCCAGAGCAACTTGTGAAGGTGTTGGCTAATTAATGACTTAGGAAAGGCAACCAGTAATGCCATTTCTTTTAACACCTGCATGTCTACCAAAGATCAGAGATTAGTTCACTGCTGGGCACCATTATAAGAATCCAGATAGATCACTTGCATGGACTGATTGATAGACTTTCCACCAGTGCACTGCCAGTGGTTGTTGCTCCATCACGGTGTTCAGAGCAGTGCTGTTTGGAAGGTGATCACAGGGATGTTATTGCTTTGGCAGCATGGTTATTAGCAAAGTTGAAATGTTTTTTTTATTCATATGTGCTACTGCAGCCTAAGCAGGAAGTGAAAGTTTCATTTCCATTTAATAAAGAACTGGTTCATGGCTGTTCACCTGTTTGTTTCAGTTTTGATCCCAGTCTATAGCAGCTGCTCCTTCAAGGTGAGGCAATCATAAATCTCCGTTTCTTCAATGGAAGCCAACACACTTCCAGCAAACAAACAGCTCCGAGCTACCAAAAAACCACACAAAAATACGAAAACCAAGCAAAAGAGCCCACATTCCTCTGTTCCTAATTAAAAGTAACTGTTTTATCTTCTATGAAAAGAAAAGCATTCTCAAGGGGCAGATATTGCTGGGTGCATGGACAATGGAGCTGGGACCCCTCCAACCTCATAAAGTTCAGAGACAGATTTCTCCAGTCTGAGGAAATTCAGAGATGGCTCCAGATTGGAACTTATTCCCTCAAACTCCATGGAAATTTGAATTCAGATATTCAAACTGAAGCGGGGATGACCAAAACTGCTTGGTGACCTGTCTACTCAGTTGGTTGACTAGACAACTCAGAGAGTTGTTTGATCTCTGTATCTCATCAGTCTTCATTTCAAAACAGACCCTTCAAACCAGGATACTCACTGCATTATGGACTCCTATCTACTAGTAATTGGTCTAAGACCAACTTCTTATTCAATATAGGCCATCAAGGTAGCATGAATTGCTAATATTTCAATGACTTCTGATCCGAGTTGGGGCTGAAATGGTGATATAAATGTGCCCCTATTGTTAATTCCTGCAGTCATCTGATCCTTGGGAGTCATCCCATCATAATACTCAAAAGATCAGCGAAAGCTGTTTCCTTAGGCCTTGAACTAGAGAAATGTAAAGTTGCTTCCTCCATTGCTGAGTTGTCCACCTGTCAGCAGGAGGTAAATAAAGGTAGACTTGCTTTAAGAATTCATTCTGCATGTGGCTCTTTTGGATGCAGAGTGGCATAACAAAAACTGTATTTCAGAGTAGGAAGAGCGCTCCTTTTGTTCCCACCCTTCCCTCTGGCATTCTGCATGCTGTTAAACAATGAAATGGCCTTTCTTCTTTTGCAGGTCTTGTCATCAGTGTGCCTCTGAGTGCTGCTGAGTAAATAACTGCATATTAAAAGGAAATGTCTTGCTAGCTGTTTATGAACAGCACTAGTTCAATGTTAAAATATTTTATTTATATAGAGACTGATCTAAAGTACATAAAAGTTGATGGAAATATTTCCATGGACATCAACATGAGCCATGTTGGAGTCATGGAAAATGGAGTTTGGGAAACTTGGGTTCTGTACTTTTGAAACTATTTCTCTCCATTTTTTTTGTTTTACTTCAAACATGAAAAATTCAGAATATTTCAACCATATCTTCAATTAGTAAGAAAATCAGGAAAAATTTTGTGCGAATGATGAAATCCCCCCACTTCCACCAAATATTGGCCATCTCTATTATGTCTAAGAAATGACATAAACAAGGAGATGGAACAGGTGACAAACTTCAGAAGTCTATTTATACCCAGCAATAAGAATTATTTTCTGTGAAGCATAAAGTATATCTCTACACATTGCTGTACGGTGACATTGCTATGGCACCGTGCTTTAGCACTTCCTTTTGGATGTACTAAAGCATGGTGCAGTATGGGTGGTTACTGTGCCATGTGCATGGCGCACAGTTAGATTTCACTGCTACGTTGCTGTTATCCATGTGTGTATACCCATGTGATCGCTAAGTCTCCACAGCGTGCCATACGGTGATGTAACATGTCACTACATTGCAGTAGGGGACATGTAGATGTGCCCATAGAGACATAATTAGAGGCAATGTAGCCAAAGAAGGCTACATTTAATTAATCAGAAAGTTTCTCAACAATGAAACGGCTCAGTCTGTAGAACAGTCACAGTATTGCCTACCCAAATGTTCAAACATCACAAATCCGCCCCCCCTCCAATTCTTGTGATTTGCTTTAAAAAATCATGAGTTTTGTTTTAAACTAGTAATACATGTTGAGTTCTCCTTATTTGTCTTCAAGTATGTGGAATCTTTAAGGTGAGTCTTGTTCATGCTTCTCTCAACTGTCATGAAGGCTACAAACTTCCAAGAAAGGAAGAAAGAAATCTAATATTACCATGTATCCATCAGACTCAGGGGCCTGGAACTTAAAAAGAGCAAACATCAAATATTGTGAGACTCTCAATAAAATTACAAGAGCATATAACACTGCAAAAAGTGCTGGAAGCCTGATTGCTTGGATATAGTTGAAGTACAAAGGAATATCTGTAGCAATCCATCCTGTCTGGGCCAGGAGATGGACTGCATGATTGAATAGGCCTTTCCCATAATGTTCTTATTAATCAGCTGTTTGGTTTTCAGCCACTCCCCCCCAGCTGGCTCCATGGAGCGTGCACTCTTTTCCAAGCTCATGCTTTCATGTTTCTGTTAACAAAAAGTTCCTCTCTCAAGCCTACATCAGCTTCACCCTCTTTGCCCACCCATGCACCTCAAGAAGCACTTCGTTCAGCATGAGAATGTGTGCTATCCCCCCTTCCCAAAGCAAAGACAAAACAAAAAAACCCACAGACTTGGGCTTGGGAAAATGGGTAATTAGTCTGATGGGAAATAAACTGCCATTTCAGCACTTTGCTCACCACTGGGTCCTGCAACAATGACAACACCTCAGCCAGGGAGAAAGGGGCTCAGTGCTGTACTGTCAGCGCACCGAGGAGCTGACAGGGCTAACCACTGGCATCCGGGGCTCATTCCTTTGTGCCAATTCTGGTAATTCCAAGCCCCAGACAAGCTTTTAGCAAAATTTAAAGGGCCATTGTTGAAAATGTGCCTGGTTCTTAGAACTGCTATAAGCCTTCAGGTCCACCAAATACGTGGCGGGGGGAGGAGGAGGGGGGTGGGAAGTAGGGATCAGTTGAAAGAAGGAAAATGTCAGCGTTATGTCACAGTGACTTTAAAATTGGTAGAAAATGACTGGAAGTAATGGCTGGGTTCAGGCAAATTTACCTTTCTTTGTACACTTATACAAGTGTAAACCATTGGTGAGGAGCATGAGTATAAGCCACTGGTGAGCAAGTGTTACAGATCCCCCCCTGTGCTCATCTGCAGCTCATAGGAGTTACAGCCCTAACTATTTGTCTTTAGCTCTGGTTCAGTCCCTGAAGCACTGGACTAGATGGCAACCATCATGTTGGGAAAAGCAGAATTTTATATACATGGTCTGAGCTGGATAAGAGAAGCTAGCCATATCCCTGAACTCTTCTGGACCACCCGGCAGAGACACTGATTGGACTGGAGGTGTTTATACTCTTGAAAGACTACCCGGCTGTCACTTCTCCATAAGCTCCACCAACAACCAGTGAGGCCTGCAACTCTTCTTTGCAGGCAGTACAACTCTAGAAACAACTAGCTACCAGTTTGGGACAATGGGCCCTGTGGTTGTCTTTTACATTGACTTTACAGGTAAACTGAGGTAGAGAAAGGGAAGTGGGTTAGTAACAGAGTTGGGAACTGACCCCTAGAGACCTATTCCTAGCTCTGCCGTTCCTGTCACTGATTCTGACTGAGGCCCCTGGCAGCTGTTATACTTAAGACACAATTAACCAATTAATCATGCCTTAAATTGTAATCTGGCCATGGTCAGGCAATTAATGGTGCAATAAAACAGGAAATAAGCCAAACAATTATTACATCAAAAATGTGTACTAATTTTGTGGCTGATTTCCATTGCACCATACACTGAATGTGTGGCAACTGGCCTCAGTGTGGTCTCCATCAGCCAACAATCAATTGATTGCTGGCTGGCTCCAGGACCTCACCAGGCCTCAAACTGGTCCAAGTGTGGTCTCTGCTAGTCAACAATCATCAGGAGGATCAGGACCACACTGGGGCTCAAACCAGATGATCATCAGCTGGATCAGAACTGTAGCAGGGCTTAAAGTAACCCTGGTGTGGTCCCAATCCTACTGACAATCCCCTGATCCTTGGCTGGTAGGGACTGCACCAGCCCAGTTCAAGCCCCGGTGCAGTCCTGGTCCTTGAACCTTCCCCAGTTGGTCCCTAGAGCCAGATGGCCATCACCTGATTGTTGGCACCCAGCTTTCAACTTGCCACTTGACTCCAGGCTCCTGTGCACTGGCAAATAAGGTGTAATTGGGATCTGATGATCCCTGGTCCCAAAATCACCCATCCTACCTTGCACATGTGGCACAGCAGGAGGCATGATTATTGGGATCAAGGATCAGATCCCATTGCACCTGTAAATGAATGTCTGTCAGCAGCCTGAGTTACTAGATTCACTTTTGTTGGATGAATTCTTTACTGAGCCATTTTCTTCCTCTCAACCTGTCCCTCTGCAGCATGGCAGGATTGATTTTGTTATTATTACCATACACCCCCAGCACTAGGATGTTGAACACAGCTGGCAGATCTGTTTATCTCTGGTCATGGTGGTTTTAAACACCCTGACGGTTAAGAAAATAACCCTAGGAAGTTTTGCATCAACCTCATTTTTCAAAAGGATCCAAGTTAGGGACTGAACACAAATCTCCAATTGAGTCAAACAGTAGCATTAACTCACCGTGCCCCAGTTCCCAAGTGAAGAGTCAGGAAGGGTTGCATTTTCTTTTCTAATGAGCTGTAAAATGTTTTGTTTGTGAATAACTCCATGTGTGGATGCTCTTATTTCAGAATAAAAGTATTGACTCATGAAGCTATTAAACAGCAGCTATTCCTGAAACACTCCAATGTAGATGGACCCTCGGGTCAGCTTCACTTTGCTATAAATCCAGGTTTCAGCAGGCCAGAGAAAGGTGAGAAACATGCATCTTTAGCATGCCTGAGATGAAAAGTTTCCTCTGGCAGCTGACATTGAGTCATTATATCATAGTAAGGGCTTCTGGGCAGGATCTGTGGCTGGTACAAATCAGCGCAAGTAATGGAACTAGACTGATTTCCACCAGTCAGTGAGCTGATCTTTCTGCATATGGTCTTGGGCGCTTCAGATTACCCCTCATATAATCTCATGTGTGTGAAAACAGGACAGTATCCTAGCTCCTGCTCTGCTATACTGTCCACAGTGCAGTTTTGAGACTAGTTACCTGGATTTTTAAACAGAAACATTTCCTTCCCTTCAATAGCAAAGTCTTGCCACTGTTTTGGTGCCTCCCAATGGACACAGGTCTCAAGTACACACTTACCCCCGTGGTAAAATCATTCCCAAAGACTGATACTCCTAATGGTCTTCACAAATATGTCACCAGACATCACAAACATTGGGCTTGCCAGGGAGAAGCACAGCTTCCCTCCCATGCTCCTGTTCTTCATGCTCTAAATGGGGAATGAGGTGGTGAAGCCACCCTGTGGGGTGCTCCCTGCTTCTCCTATCATGCAGAGACAGTACTTGGAGGTTGCCTCCAAGGCAGTACGGAGTGGGAGTGGGTGGCAGAATGGCCTTCTCAGGGTGAGCTCAAAAGCACCATGGAAGGAATACAGCTGAACCTTGACTGCTTCACAGGTAAGTGTCCTAAATCTATATGCTCATCGCCAAAACCATTTGTTGCAGTCCCTGGCTGTTCCTTAGGGGTTCTGCTAGTTTCAGATCCAACCTGAGCTTCTTTGGCTTTTGAGGCCTTATGGGAAGCACAATACAGTGCAAATGTTTCTTGCTACTTCTTTGGTACTGGGTCTGACACTGCAGTGAATCCTGCCTGGCTTGCTAACAATGTAAAGCAAATCCTAGGGGGTTGGGCAGGGAGATGAAGCAGTTGGCATAAAGGAAGGGGGTGGGGAAGGGGATAGCACTGATCACAGCTAATTACAGATTACAATTCCTAATTGCTCCAATTAATTATTGATAGGCAAATCCTTTCCTTTGAAGATGTCAGGTAACTTGAGAGCCCAGGGCCTGAGTAGGCTCATGGTAGTCTTTTCTCTTGTAATGAAGGTATTAACGGTGACCACAGGAGAAGAGGCCAGGGTCCCACCATTCTCCAACTAGTTTGGGAAAAGGAAATGTAGTAAGAGGGTCCCAAAAGGAGGTTATTCTGGGAAGTGCATCTGGGCATCTCCCAGAGACTGTCAGCTCCTAAGTGCTATTGACAAGCAGAAGCCCTTGGATGCCATTAGCTGTGCTTGCCATTGATTTTCTTTTCTTTAACAAGAAAATCATTCAAGTTTATACAATCTAAGTACTTTGTGCAGCCGCTTTCATCTCATCAAGTGGATGTTGTTTTGCAGCTGTTTTTCAGCAAGCAGAAAGTGAACAGTTAAAAATTGTCCTAGGATGTTTTATCCCTTTGGTGGAGTAGCTGAGTCCTGTCTGGTGACTGGGCTGCCTGGGTCCTTGTTTTGTTTGTGAGCAGTCCCCCTACCAAAAGCTGAGTTAGTAAAATTCAGGAGCTTAGGTACACCCATGTGCGGGGAGAAGGCATCAGGAGTCCCACCTCCTGCTCTGTGCAGCTTACCCAGTTTCTCACCACGGAAATTTATTCAGAAAAACCTCAGAAATGGCTAGATGGTGCTAAGGAGATCCAAAGTCATAAAAAAGTCACTAGATAATTGGCAATAATTGATGCGTAGTGAACCAATGGAGGAAGCCTCAACCATCCATTTTGTCATTAGCCACTAGATCTAGGGACCAAATCACTAAGTTGGCAATTCTGGCACCATATTCCTGCCCTCTGCTCAGAAAGGCAGAGCAGAAATAAGTACCATGTATACAAGAGCCAGCAGCTGGGTTGGTGCCTTTTCTCTTTGGCGAGACTCCACAATACCATCAGTATCATCACCATCATCAGGGAGAAAGCTTTCCTACCACCCAGCAAAGAAATCACTGTGCTAAAGTCTCTCAGGTGATACTGAAAATCGGGGCATTAGACACAGTCTTGTTGGTTACTCTGCCCCTTCCAGATGCATGATCTCACCTTCCCTTTCTAAGGGAGAAATAAAAACAGAGAAATAATTCTTTCTTTTCAAACTTTGAGATACTCCCCCCTCTCTCCTCCCTGCAAGATGGACATAAGATCTGTCAATCTTGAGGAGTATCTTACCTCCAGCAGTGGCCAACAATTAATAATTCTGCTACTCTTAATAATAATCCTTAGCAGTTTTATCTGTTGACCTCAAGGTCCATTTCAGAAGTGGGTGTAATCATTTTGCTCCATACTTTTTTGGGGAGAAGAACCTCGCAATAGGATGAGAGGAAGGGCCACATTTGAAACAGAGGTCCTAAAACATTAGTGGCCAATCTCAGAACTTACTCCCTTAGGAAACTAAGGATTTATTCAGGTATGAGTTCCAAAAGCTTTTGAAAATCCTAGTTCTTATTTACTGACCATCCTACCATCCTACCTCTCCAACTGCGGGGCTGGGAAGGCATGATGTTCCCCCCTCCTGAAGTGAGGACAAAGACTGTGCTTCAGTCCACACCAGCCATCACTTCCACAAGACTCCAGGAGGGGCCCTAGGCCATGAGTCATTTGCCAAATCTTCAGAGCAACAACTAATTCTAACAATGAAGCAAATCAGGCCTGCTGTGATATCCTAATATCACTAACACAGCTCCCAAATTAGAAGTGATTTCTCATTTCCCTGATGGAACCGCTTAGATAAATTCAAGTTCTATTGGTTGGTTTGGGGGTTTTTTTCTCCCCTCAATTGTGATGTTTCTTAATAAAAATTGACACCAGTACAGCATTCTTATACTGATACCTTTATTATTCTCTAATCTGCTGACTCCCAATGTACTTTACTACCTTAAAAGAGGATTTTCCAATTCTTGATGATGGGTCTGAATCTCCCACTGCCTTGTATCCCTGAGTTCTGATTTATACCTGTGCAAAGTGGAAGCAAATTGCTACCAAATCTGAAGATTAGCATTTTGACACCCATTCCTTACAAGTGTAAATGAAGTAATAATAAGGTGCAAGGTAGAGAAGAACCAGGCTCAGTACAGTAGTCAGCTATTTTTTTTCTAAATATATGCTTAGACCTCAGCAGAAGGCTCTTGTCTAGGTGCTGCCTGCTCCTGCTGCTGCCTTTCCAATTTTAAGGCAGAGATACGGTGCCAATGATACCAACCTAGCTTTGTTGTCACTAGCGCTAGTCACTTTTGCTAGTAACCCCACCAACACACACACACCCACCCACCCTGCTATGGTTTTAGTACTTGTTAAACTCACCAGACTGACAGCTCTGGAGCAAGCATGAATGCAGACTTCTACAATCCTCTGTTTTGCTCCTGACTGGTAATGACTTGGGAAGGGGTATTATAAAATACTGATACTATAGGCTGGTTTGTGAAGAGGTTGCACAGATCCCTGTAGAGAGATGGGGCTATGTATTAGGCCCTGTACCCTCCTTACAATCTGGTGCAGGTGTTCAATTTCCAATTCCAAATTGGAATTTTGCAGATGATCCAACTATGATTAAGCCCCTGTTTCTCTGAGCCCTGTAGAAACACAGTGAGAGACAGTGCAATCTAAATAGAGCAAGAGCTTGTAATCTGAACAGAAAAGACATGCACAAGATGGGAGAAAGAAAGCATCACTATCTCCAATTCACAGAAATCAAGGGACTGAAAGTTTAAAGACCAGACCCAAATCAAACTGTAGAGTAGCAGGTATGATGTTAGCCCGACAGGAGGATCTGGCCCCTGTGATCAGGGTTACAACTGTTGGTTAACCAAGGATAATCTAATGTAAAATGCATAAATGGACATGGCAGAAGGGCCCAGAATCGAGGACTCTCCCTTCCCAAGGGGGTGCCCACCTCCCTGAGCTAGTCCCACGCCGTGTTTGCCCCTGACTGCCCAGACGAGGACAGGAGGGTGTCTGTTCCACTCCAGCCTAGCTCCTCATTTGGTGGTTTGAGTACTCTTCTGGGAAGTGGGAACTGCTCATTTGAATCCTCTCAGCCCTCTCAAAGAGTCAGTGACTGGGACAGGAGCCCTGGACACTACAAGGCAGTGGGAAGGGCACTGGAGTGGCAAGAAAGGGCTGGAGGCTGTGGCCATGTGGAGCAGAGGCAGGAGCCCCTCCTCAATCTCTCACTTCTCCCTCCTCTCTGGAAGATGCTACTGATATGCGGGAGAGGAGGGTGTGGAAAGGGGGTACTGGTGTAGCCAAGCAGCTGCAGGGTTAACCCTCTCACAGCCCCTGTCAAAAGAAGCTGTTACAGCATTGATCCACGTACAATTCTGTGGTGTCTGAAGTGTTAATCCCATAACTACTGACCATGGATGAGGCTGATGGGACTCCTGCCCTTGCCCTGTGCAGCCAGAGCCTCCAGCCCCCTGCCAGGCATGCCTCTGGCTGAACCCATGCTGTGACAGGTAAGACCCTGCTGGCCCCCTTGCCCCCATTCTCCTACTCTTAGCACAACTGCCCCCCTAGGCATCTGGCTCTGTCCAGGGCACCCCAAAAGCTAGTTATGCCTCTGCTTATCAGGCAAGACTGTGCTTTCTACTTAACTCAGTGTAGCTGTCAGTTAAGTAGGAGTCTCTCTCTAGGCTTCTGCATGATTTTTACCCTGAACTGACAGTTACATCCCCTGCAGAATGAGGCAGGTGTCTAAGCTCCAAGCGAGAGCAAGAGTTATAGGTAGGGCTGGTCCTGCTTTGAGCAGGGGGTTGGACTAGATGACCTCCTGAGGTCCCTTCCCACCTTAACTTCCTGTGATTCAGAGCTCAAACAAAGCCTTGTGCCTAGTGTTTCTTGTTGACCAGCTGTAGGTACCTCTGCTCATCACCAGACAATTTGGATCATCTTTGGGAGGTACCTAGGCCTCCCCATTCCCTACAGATACATCCTAGGTGTCTAACCCTGTTGATCTGGATCATCCTCCTGGGGAAGGTGCCTCAGTTGCACCTACGAGGTTGATTTGGATCTAGTGATTAGCCCCTGATACAGAACTGAGAACAGAATCTCTTCCTCTGAACCCTACTGGCATGCCCTTAACCTTAAGACCATCATCACCCTTCTAGGTATACTGTTCAAATAGTCCAAATCCAAATCCTCCCAAACTTCAAGGAATTAGAAAACTAGATGCAAATATAGTTGCTTGAATCCATTTCAGTTTTCAGGGGACAAAAACCTTGAACACTCAATTCCCCTCAGTATAGGATAGAAATATTTCATGGAAGCACACCATACACTGGACCCATTCTTTCTGGGCATTATGGTAGATGGATCTGGGCTTGCATACTAGGAAAGAGAAATGTTCCTTCTCATTCCACACTGGAAGAAAACAAAACAAAACAAAACAAAAAAATCCCACCTTTCTTAAAAAAATGATACATCCCAGTCTAGACTAAGCAAATCACTTTAAAAAGGAAGGTTAAAGAACTGTTTATTATTGGAAATGTCTCTCTCTCTAGGCCTCGTTTTTGATAAATTAGCTTCAGCTTCATTACTTCATGATATATCTCCCTTGACATTTAATTATACTTACCCCAAACACATTAAGCCAATCAGTCTGAACAGCTTCTTATTAATATGCAAATTTCTCCTTTGAAAACCCATGAATCTGTGAAAAATCTCTTTAGGCTTCAATTAGGCCCACTCAGGAAGTTGTGTACCTCACACAGACACTTGCTCCATTCACTCACTTGATGAGTCAGCATTTACTAATTGTTCCAGTTAACTATTCTGGCAGAGGCATGCGGCTGGGGGAGGCAGGGAGGGGAGGGAGTTTGGGGAGAAGGATTGGACCAAATGGAATTCAGACGCCAAAACACTTAAAAGATGAATGATCATACAGTGAGGCTGCTGTTTGCAGTTGATAATTGGGACTGGGAATCATGGGCTTCTCTTCAAGCAGGAGGAGTCACGTGCATCTGAATGGCCCACTGTGGACAAATGGCTTGGGTTTTAATTGGGGTGGGTGGGATTTGGTGCTCCTGGGAAGTGGCTGATTGACAACCCCCTGGATGGCAGGCCATAGCAGGCGGACAGGCAGTTTGAGCTTGCTTCGGGCTCTCCTAACCAAAGCAGCTCCCTCTAACCAGGGCAGGCCACTCTTGAGAGAGTGTTTGCATCTCCATGGCAAATTCAAATAGGTGGATCGAGAGCATGCAGAACTTGTGAGGGAAAATAAAATGCCTCCTGGAGCTGACAGAGAACAGGACCAGGACCAGGATCCACAACAGCACTCTCATAAATTTCAGGAGGAATTAGGGGTTTAGGTTGTAGCCGTGTTGATCTAAGGACATAGGCAGACAAGGTTCCTTGGGTGAATTTGATATCTTTTATTAGACCAACCCAAATGGTTGGAGAATAGTTATTAAGCAAGCTTTTGGGTTCAAAAACCCTTTGTCAGGCTAAGGAAGTGTCAGCAGTTGGTGTGTGCTCTTCCTGGATGGAATGAAAAGTAAAGAAGCCAGGGGCTGGGCTGGGGAGTCAGTTGCCAGGCAGATTGTAATGTATCATAAATCCAATGTCTATGTTTAGTCCATGATCTCTAGTATCCAGGAGGTTGATGAAATGGAGCTCATAGGCTCGTCTCTGGGAAGTGTTGTGTAAGTCTCCCTTGAGGATCAAGACTGAGAGATTGGAGAGAGAGTGGCCCTCCTGTGAGAAATGTGCCCCCACCGGTAATTGGGTGTTTCTGTCTTTGATAGATTTCCGGTGTGCGTTCATTGTGGTGCGCAGTTGTTGTTTGGTCTCTCCTGCATATTTTCCATCAGGGCATTTGGTGCATTGGATGAGGTATACTACATTCCTGGAGGTGCAACTGTAAGATCCTGGGATGCTGATGGCTCTGTTGTGGGGTTGTGTGTCAGTAGGAATTAGGCACCTAAATACTATTATGGAACTGGGTCCAGATGTTTAGGGAGGCTCACAAACTTGTCCTCAGATGGGAAGATAAAATGCTTCATGACTCACAAGAGACTCGCATGTTTGCTCATGACCCTCCCCATCTACACTGCTCCAAGTCCAGCTTCAAGTCTAGCTGCTGTGTGGGAGAATGGGGAGGAACAAATAGTTATATTTCAGTAGCTTGGATTTATGGACCTGCAGATAGCTGACTGGAGCCAACCATGGCAATCTAGACTTGATCTGAAATCATCACATGCATTTCTCACAGGTCACTGAACTGATGACAATACCAGTAATTAATTGATTGGCCAAACATAGCAGTCTAGCTGTGAAAGGCACTGTATCCCATTGCCAGTGTCCTCTGGATTCCCAATGCAAGCTGCAGTGGAGTTGATTTTTTCCCTAGTACTGGTCCTACTGAATCCACTGTGAGACCAGAAGTTTTTGTGTATATATATTCGTGTTATCATTGATAAGAGGGACTAAGAAGGGATGACAAGATGTCTTTACAGATGCAGTTGATAAATCGCAGACCTAGGGTGGGCTATGACGTGCCAGCAACTGTCTACTTCCCTTGTGCCTAAAACTCACTGTCAGCAGGGCTGGATGAGTGGCTGAGTTCTGCAGAATCCTATCCTTCAAGCTTTCTCCCCGAGCTGCCTTGGCTTATGTGAGTTCTGCAAGGCAACACACCTGCTCAGCCTATGCATGGCAACCTGCCTTCCATCTTGATGCAGCAGTAATCATCCCAGGCAGTTATAGAAAAACAGTGGACTAGCAGATACAGTCAAAACACCAATGGTGGTGTCCAAATCAGGCTAGGCTGATTCTTACTGTATTGGCTAGTTATTTACTTTGGTATTTGGGTGAAATGATCAACAGTGCTTTCCTCTTGGCTTCATTTGGCACTGCCAGCAGGTGCTCTCTGCAAGGCATGTTTGCAAAGAAGCAACAGATCAGCTGGGCTTGCACAGGTCAAATCACTTCCCAGAACACTAAGAAAGAAATGGGCAGACTTTGTCTGCAGGACAGTTTTCACTGCCTAGAGTTACAGTCATATTCCCTCCCACGGCCACGGGACAAGCAAGAGACACAGAGATCTCACAGGTGTCAGGGCACAGCTGCAGTGTATGTATTATATTCTTCCCCTTCCCATGTGGCTACTCAAAGTTATACTTTTTCCTTGAAGAGCTGGTTGACATGTCTTCAGTAGACCAGAGCTCCACTGAAAATACAGCTTTGCCAAAATTGAAACATTTCACAGGAAGTTGTCGATTTCAACTAGAATTTTGATAAAAAAAAATCCTCATTTCTAATGTCTCCTTTTTTCTGATAATAGTGAAATGCCTGGTTTCAATAACTTCTTTTTGACTTTTTTAAAATGAATTTTGTTTAGATCTTTATATTGTATTGAAATAGCAAATATGTTTTCCATGAATATAGTATACAAATATATTTACATAAAGAGCACCCTAAGGCTACATCAAGGGTGCTGATTAACATAAATAGTTACTATTTTAATAGACTATTGAAGTCTAAACCAAATGAACCGGAACCATGAACAAGTCTAACTGAAATGCTTTCACCTTATCAAAATAAGATTTGATCTCAAGCAGATTAGACAGTCTGACATTATCAACATGAAGCACTTTGATGGTATTGGGCACTGTCTCTTGGAATATTTGTTGTGGGAAATTTCTAGGTTTAGGCTTCTTGCTTCATTGTAGTAAGTTGGAGTTCTCCATCATTCTGAGCTCCAGGGCTGGACTGCCTCCATTAATGACGAGGGTTGTCAGTTATGCCAACAGCAGAGGGCTCAGGAGGGCAAATAAGCCCTTGCACTTCCTTACCATTGTCCCTCAAATTTAAGGTAGGGATAAGGCTGAGAAGGGAGCTCCATCCTCATGCTCTAATCAGTCTTGATGCTCCCTATGATGACCAACAGAAGTATAAATTAATTTGATGACATGAAGGCTTGCCCAATAAGAACTATGCTGAACACAGTGGTCACCTTGCGATGGCCCAAGAGTAGCCAAATTTAGCCCCTCCTAGCTTGGGCTAGATTTGAACCAACAGATTTACCTAGGTAAATTGTTGATTAGTAAGTTAGCCTACTGTCAATGCTGTTAGTCAGCCACTCCTTCTTACACCATGCTCCCTGTGACCCTACACTGCTGAGTTCAGCCACAACATTATCTCCAGACAGAGAAGGAAAAATGAGGCTCAACATGAGCAGGAGCTAAGGTCTGGAGCTTTGTCTTTCTTCCAGCAGGAGCTGAAATCTCAGCACTTCATGTTGGAATAATAAACCAATTAAACTCCTACTGTTTCATTTCAATGGGAATAAATGATGCCAAGGCTGAAACGTTTACACAGAAAGTTCAAAGGGTAGGTGGTGGGGAGGAACAAGAGCGATGAAAGATGGAAGAGAGAGCAGTTAACAGGAGGCTTGGACGGGCACTTTATCAAAGCAGAGTCGAGCTCCCATTCCCCGTTTCCAACACAGACCTGTGTTCTCTTCCAAGCTGAGTAACATTGATTACTGTCTCTCTGCATTGTGAACTGGCTCAGTTTCCCTTCATTTCCCATTTGTTCTCTCCATATCAGTATGTCTTGCATCAACAC
Source organism: Alligator sinensis (assembly GCF_000455745.1). Taxonomy (NCBI): domain Eukaryota; kingdom Metazoa; phylum Chordata; order Crocodylia; family Alligatoridae; genus Alligator; species Alligator sinensis. The sequence goes on along the minus strand of NW_005842601.1, from coordinate 411,635 downwards.
AGGACACAGTTTTTTCCATGCAGGTACAAAGATCTTTCTTCCCAATTCCTGTGTATCATTCAGCCCAGGGACTCTTGGATTTCTAGTGCTCATCTACAGAGGGAAAGACTTTCAAATGGTTATTTGTATTATAGCAATGCCTGGGAGATCCCATTGTGCCAGGTACTATACTATATAGACATGTAGTTAACATAGTCCCTGCATCAGAGAGCTCAACATCTAATTAGACAAGTCAGCCAATGGGAGTTGGATGCTGTTCCCATTTTAAAGGCAGGGAACTGAGAATAAGTGATTAGTCCTACATTACAGAATGAGTCTATGAAAAAGCCAGTAATTAAGCTCAGCCTAACCCCTACAATCACCTTTTCTCTCAGATGAACTTCAGAAATCTCAAATCTCTTTAGTGTATGACTCAGGCTGAATTACCAGCAGTATCTCCTCTGGAAAAATGAAAACATCTTTTGTATTGTCTAGTGAATGTAGTGAAGATAAAAAAGCCACGTTGAGAACTGTGGATGTAAATTCATTCCCCAACCAGAGAAGGTGGAACATCTCTGTATTAAACCTAATCATCACTAAAGGGGATTGTGTCTAATGAAAAGAAGTCATTTTCAAGGTCCATTTGCCATTCAGCACCATCCTGAGATTGGCACTGGACAGGGGATGTTTTGAGATGTGCCCACAAATAGCTGGATTAAGGCCTCCAAGACATGTCATACAGGTCCAGCTGTGATAGGAACTTTAAACCACTGATGATCTGGGTCACATTTGAACTAGCAGCTTGAAGGTGAAGGTCTCAATAGGTCTAAGCAAGCTAGTAGAGCATCCAGCCCTTTGACCCCTTGTGCCAGCTTCTACTCAATTATAATCCAATAAGCCATGGTCCAGCAGAATCCATGCTGACCCCAGGTTGAGCAAACAGCGGGTGCTCACATGTCTAAGAATCTGATACCCTTATACGCAACTAGTCAGGGGATGGGGAGGGGCCTTTCCCACCCTGTACAAATACATGCAAGATCCAATCTGTTAGAATTATATCTACTATGTTGTTTTCTAAAGGCCCCAGTTTATCCTAAGTAAAAAAAAAAAAAGTATCGCAGTGAGGCAGGCTAGGAATACAATCCCTTCCTATATAAACAATATAGCCTTTGCTGATTTTAAGTGCATCATATGGCATATATTTTATGTGTGTATATAGAAAAAGATATTTTTCAAACTGGCTAGAGACACAAAGTGATCTTATATCATCTAAAAACAACAATCTTACTTGGACTCCTGGCAGCTTTCCTCGCAATCTTCCCTGTCACAGTTCCCTCCCCCCACCCCTGCGGGCTGCCGGTGTGTTCTGAGCTCTGCCCCCATTATTTTTCACAAAGGCATATAAATCACCGTGGAAACTCTTATTATCTTATTTTCCCTCTGCTTCCCCCTCGTCTGTTTGGAGAAAAATTAATGCATTTGTCTCAGGAAAAATGTGCAGTCTCTATAATTCAGTTTTAAAACAAGCACAACTAGCAAATGGATAGGTCCCGGTTAGGCGACTCATTTTTCATGCAAGTAATTGAACCCTTCCCTTCGATTTTTCCTTTGGGTGTTAAAGACAACTGATGCCTTCCTGGAATTTGCTGAGATGTTACGAAAGAAAGAAAAGGCAAGGCAGATTGCAAACAGCCAGCTGCACATTTAGAGAGAACTTCTCAGAGTCTCTCTGGAAAGGATCTTGGCTGAGAATTTTCAAAAATGACTGAGTTGGGTGTCCGACTTAGGATACCTTATACATATATAGTGACCAATTTCCGAAAGCAAGGGTTTAATGCTTCCTTAAAACATATTCCTGGAAGGTAACTCAAACTGAGCACCCAAAGACAACTAGCCACTTTTGCAAAACTTGAGCCTCTATAAATGCTCAGAACCCCAAACATTTGTTTAGTGGAAACAACTATCAGCAGTGGTAATACAAACCAAACGTTTAATCTCAATGTCTCTTTCTGCATATAAATACCTAGGAGACTAGTCTACCCTTCAGCGATGATAATGGCAGTTATGATCTCTGCATCAAATGGAGGCACCGACCCACAAAATTATGATGTAAATTCATTTAATTCTCCTGACAAAAATCTCTTGCTGAGCACAATATGCTTTTCCAACCCTGGAAAATTAAAGCCAGTTTTAGACTAATCCACATAACTTAAACAGTTAGACTCATATATAGATCACTGGCTCATTCCATCTCTGATAATAACTGAACTTAACGTGCCCGAGATGCAATCAGTCAATGCACATCCCTATTGCACTCTCTGGATTCATTTCTCTGACTCTACTTCTCACTAAGATATATGCTAGATACATATATAATATTCAGTGATCATATTGTAAAGAGAATTATATTAGATGATCAGCTCTTTATTATATTTTATCCATTACAGATCCAGTTAACCACATAAACCAGTATGACTCAAGAGTAATTCCACTGGAGTCAAGAGAGCTAGTGAAATTCCAGTCCACTATGTCTATCATTCTTTTTTCCTTCACCATATTATCTCTGTCCCATGGGAACCACTTTATTGCCTGCAAGACATAATATGGTTTGCTTGTTTTCCTCTCTGTCTCTCTGTTATTAGATACACACACGCACACTTATTTAGGCATTATTCATGTAAAGAGGGCATTCTAAAATGCTTTCACAGATGATTACAGTCTATCTATTCAAATACAAATTACAGCCCTGATCCAACAACCTTTCCACATATAATCTTTGAAGTCTTGGGGACAAGTTGTGTGAAATCTTATTTTGCAGGTAAGAAGGGAAGAGTCATGGCCAAGTTGCAAGGAAGATATCAACCAGGAGACTGGAAACTCAGTATGACTGCTTTATTAGAAAGGTTGGGAGTCCTAATGTGAAAGGAAATGGGTCTTTGATGGGCTATGAATTGGGTCTGTGGTAAAATTATGTGCAAAGAAGCTATTCTTGATGGAGAGGACAATCATTGGGAGAAAGAAACACATTCCTATTTCCTCCAGAGGAAGAGAATGGAAACCACTAGATTTGAGAAAGTGGGAACTGGGACTCAGGGAAAGCTCACAGGAGGAACTGCCATTAGTTGAAACTTGAGTAGATGAGGTTTTGACAGAAGAGACAGCATATAACTCCGGTGGTACTTTAGAGGAGACAGCAGGGCTTACATTCACTCTAGCAGTACCACGTCTATCTCAGGGAGTTTCAAAGACTGATTTCTTTACTTGTTCTAGCATGTAAAAGTAACTGGATTTATAAAGAGGTGGAAGGGTTTCCTCCCTGGCTCTGTAGAATAAATGAAATACAAAATATAGTAAGTATAAGGAGGGAACTGCTTTATTTTGGATGAACAGTAATAGTACATTTGAGATTAAAAGGATCCCATAGGACTCTTCTTTGCAATGGACTTTCCCTCCAGTGCTTTTGTTCAGCCTCATTTCAAACATCCCAGGCACTGGAATTTCCATCGCTTCCCCACATTCAACTTCTCTCCACTCTCCTAGATTTGCTTAGACCACCCTAAACAATTCCCTGTCAGTTTTCAGTCTTCAGAAAATACTGAGACATGCATTTAACTACCACATATTCTTCATATCTATGTCTGGGCTCATCGATAAACAGCTTTATGATAGGGGCAGATACCTAAAAGGAAGCCTTAAATTATTCTGGGAAGCAACTTCTTTATATATCATTATATTTCCTACTGCTGCAAGGCCAAAACATCCTTTATCCATATTATAAAAAGAGCTATTGACCTCAGGCTATGATCTGAAATATATGGAGTCACATAAGTTTACCCCCGAAGTAATTCTTCATAGAATCAGAGCCAATTTTTTGTCCTTTTCTTAAATGAAAATTTAATGGCTAGCAAAGGGTTATCTATTTTTTGTGGCTGATGTGGAGAAGTTGAGTGCAAAAGGAGTAAAAGCTTCCAAAAAATAAAAGGCTTTTAAACAGTCTCTGTTGTCTAATTTGCAAATTCTGGTCAAGGAAATAAATGGATGGCAAAGCAGAGATTGTGCTAAGCAATCTCACCTAGGCCCATTCATGTCCAGCGGTCTATTAAATGATTTTAGCCACAGCTCAAAAGGTCAAGAATTAAGGGCCCTTCTACTGTTTCTCTCTACTCAGTTATTCCAGCCTCGTATAAAGGAATGTGTCACTGCCTAATCCTGTATTAGATGGAGTCATATAATGTATTTCAGGACTTTTTTTAGTTAATAGCAGAAGTACTTGCCATGAGCAAATACTGCATCCAGAGAAAAAAAAAAAGGAAAGTTACTGTTCAAAATGTGAGGTCAGTTCAGCCCATGCAATTATTTCATGATTGTTGCCACAATATTGGAATGTTTAGGCTGTAGTTAGAGAGCAGGTTTGGGGCTGCTTGTACTTTTCAGGAGGCAACTGGGCACCCCCTTGTGGTGGGGTGATATCTGGCTACCTACTCTGGTCCCCAAGTCTAGCCCCCTTGTCTTTCTCTCTCTCTTTCCTGCCACATCTTGATGTTAATTGAGATGTTTTTTGAGAGACTGTCTTTAAGGAACTTAAACCTAGAGGCTAGGGACAGACATTCAAAAAGTCTGAGCCTGAATTGATTCAATCTTGAACTGATTTGGAAGTGGATAGACATTCACTTTTAAAACAAGAAACACAGACATATGCCTGAAGTGGCTCAGGCTAGAAGCCAGGAGGGGGGGCTCCCTTCCCTTCCACAGTGCTGAGTTGAGCGGGGGTGTGGCCACACCTTGGCAGGAGGCTCTGATTAGGGAGGGGTGTAAACCCCCGCCCTGCCTGCAATATCCCAGGCTTTTACCTGCTCACTGCTCAAGGGACAGGAGTGTTGCCAGGCCCCAGCCCCGGGCTGGCACTCTGAGGCAAGGGGGTGTGTGCAGTGCGTGCTTCTGTTGATGATACTGAGCTTTTCAACCTCCCTCTCCCTGCTGCTTTATGCTGTTTGCAAACTTGACAGACAAGGGAGCCAGTGTGGAGCTGATAACACAATGTTTATCAGCCCATCAAGAAAACAAAAGCTTCTCTCATTAGTTCAAGCTCTTCTTAAACAGCTTTTTCAGAGGAAGGAATGGAGGGACATTACCAGCTGATCTGTTGATTAGCTCCAAAAAGCCCTAAGTGGACACTGTTCTGTCAGCCTGTCCCAGTGAAATTGGAGACACACACACACACACAGACACCTCTCAGCATTAGTTAGGATACCACATACCAACTAGGGTCCATGCTGGTGGGGCCTGTCCTGTGAGAGAGGGAAGGGAGAAAGAGGGGATCCCAGCTTGAGCAGTGAGTGGCAAGGGGTTCTGGGGCAGGCGGAAGGCAGGCAGACGCTGCTGTGCCTGCAGTCTCTCAACTCCTTGTGGCTATGGAGAAGAGGGGCAGGGCCAGCCCTGCTCTCTGGAGCAGACAGTAAAGCCCAGCCCAGCCCGGGGATACAAAACATGTGGGATGCTGGGGGACTCTGATTCAACTTAAACCAGGAAGGGCTGTAGGCACCTTGTCTCCCTATCTTGTCCAGTCCCAAGTTTGACAGGGCTGCATGGGGCTTTGCCCCCTCTCTGCGTCTTCTGTCTGCTCCCTGCCACCTTTTGTTTTTGCTGATGGGTGGATGGCCAGCCCTGCCAGGCTTCTGCCTGTCTTAGTCCTCCTCCTTTTCATCCAGGCTTTGGCCTTGCTTCCTGGTCTCTCCACCCTCAAAACATCAAAGTAAGCCCAGGGGAAAAAAACATAGAAAACAAATCTCTGTGCTCTGGGCTCTCTGTCTGAGGCCTCCTTGGCTCCCGTCACAGTACTCCAGATGTGTCCTCACCAGTGCTGAATAGACGGGAATAATCACTGCCCTGGACCTACTGGTAGCACACCTACCAATGCAGCCCACTATGCCGTTAGCCTCCTTGGCAACAAGGACACACTGCTGCTTTAGTAGCTTTGAGGATATAAGCTTAAGGGCGGGGTCGTACAGGAAGTCAGAGACAGGAACTAAACCTGATTTCTATGAAATGATAGGCTATTTATGAAAGGCCTGTAAGCAGGCCCAGTGAGTCAACATGCCTGTAGCCTCCACTACCTTGTCTACAACAGCATTCCTCTCCCTGCTGCCACCACTGGGAAATCATAGGAAGAAGTGGCTAGCACAGATAAGATCTAAGACTTCTAATTTCCACAATAGTATGAATTTCAAAAAAATGCTTCCAGTCACACAGCATATCTCCAAATTTATTCTTTTGATGCCATTGCATAATACAGCATTACAGGCCGATAACTGTATTTACTGATGAAGCAAATGGGAGTTTAGGCATAGACTTCAGTGAGGGTGGGACTCACCTCCTAAGGAAGAAAGGTGGGTGGGATTTTCAAAAGCACCTCAGTGATTTAGGAGTAGGTCCCATGCTCCTATGTCATTATCATTAGACAATTTTGGAAAGTCCCAGTGAGAATCTGCAACGTCTCTAAGGTGAAGGTTTGGAGGTGTGGTCAAAGACATTCCCAAAGTCTACAGTAACGATTAGCATTTGTGCACCATAACATGTCCCATTTAGATTACATCTATCACCTCCCAGTAGAGTTCCCAAAACACCATATTATAGGCCAGGCTAGATTCAGGGTACTCTACACCTGCCCCATTGAAGCTTGGCACTGTGCAAATCCACAGGGCCAAAAAGACAGCCTATGGAGGCAGCCTAGTGTTGGGGGGATTTATCTGCAAGCTAGAAGTCCTGAATTTTGGTCCTTGATCCTAGGACTATTTCTGTTCTTTATCCACAGGAATACAGGACTCCCTCTTGCCAGGAGAGTGCCCTCATCATTGGGTTACACCTCCATGCATACTTGTACTCTTTCTTCCTGGCAGACAGCCCTAGAATCTCATTTCCTGGGCAAGTGCTGAAAAACCAAGCTATTATACAAAAGGCAGGCGCTATTGCCCCATCCTTCCTTCTCTGTCTGTGTTCCCTGAACAAGAGTGGTCATGGCTGCTCTGCCTGGACTGATCTCAATGCTGTCAGTGTACAGTAAGTGTGCTCAGACCTTGCCGACAAGATTGTGCCCCTCACAACTTGTCTAGTCTACACCACAGCAGCAAGAGGTCCCAGCAAGGATAGGGCCAAGCACATCTTGTCCATACTTCACCCACCCTCATCTACTGAATGTTCCAAACTCAGAAGTGCATCAAAGAAGCCACTCTGGGGTTAAGAACGAGTGCTGAGGGATTGAGCTCAAAGTGGCCTCAGTGATAAACCTCTGGATTTGGAGCTTGTCAGCAGGTGCAGGTGAGCTGGGCATGGGCAGAACATGCCTGGCCCTGTCCTTGCCACCACAGTAGTGTAGACAAGCTGTTATGGGATCTAGCCATGAGGGATGCATCATTTGTGAATCCCAAATAGCCATCTGCTGAGAGTTTCAACTCAGCCAGGACTGCATTATTATACTGTAACTGTTACATCTGCATAAGCCTGTGGTGATGAAAAGTAAGCTAAATCACCCTACTTTGACCCTGAATGAAGCAACGTTAAGGTTGGAGTTTTGCTACACTTGAATTGCTACCTAACATTATATCAGTTGCCAAACCGATTATATCAGTATCAGTACAACCAATGCATCTGTCTGTACTGTTGATGCCCAAAATACAAGGCAGGATATAGGTGTCTAAGTTACTTCTAAATTGCATTTTAGACACCTAAGCTCTTTTTTGGATGTGGCTCTTATTTCTTTAAATTGCTCTTTTTAAAAGGAGTTTCAGGCATTCAAATTTTATCTAACTCCTATATGCAGATTTAGACATCCCTGATGTCATTCTTAGCACATAGGTGCATATCTACCCTGCCTTCATTCTCACAACAGCCAATGGGATGTTACTCACCAGGCATATTTGCTTGAATTGGAAACACAAATTGACTTTTACTGCTTCTGTATCTTTTTGCAGTTGCTACCTGCTAAATATTTTTCAGATTGTTTCAAACAGGGATGTTCAAAGGTACAATGAATTTAAAGGGACTAATATGGGATTAACACAGAAATAAATCTACATGATCCAGTGGAATAAATTTACCGGTATGTATCTCGTGGAAACTGACCAAATACAACTCAAATTCTGTATTCCCACAGTACACACATCTATTTTAAAAATGGAGAAATTAAGGCAGAGAAGAGAAGTGATACAGCCAATAGATAGCAGCAAGGATTAGCATTTAAGAGATCCTGGGTTCCAGGTTGCTACTCAGTCCTCTAGATAGATCAGTATTTCTCAAACCATGAGTCATAACCCAAAAGTGGGTTGCAAGAATATATGACAGGGTCAGGAACAAATTAAAAAAAATGGATCAATAAACCAAAAAAATGGATTCTCCTTTAAAGAAGAAGAAGAAAAAAAAAAACCGTGGGAAACTGTGGTTTTCCCTTTGCAGGCTAGCAGAGTTCCAGCCTGCAAGGGGCTGCTTGGAGCTGGGGGGAGCAGAAGGAGAGTGATCAGGCAGGGGGTGCCATGTGCATGTGTGCATGCACACATGCACATGGCAGCCAGGCAGAGTGGACAGCAGCTCCCCACAGGTAAGTCTATGTGTGGGGGGCATAGACAATGTGTCGGGGGCAGCTGGGACCTGGCAGTGGGAGGCAGCAGGTCAGGAGTGAGGGGACCAACAGGACTAGGGGACTGTTTTCTACTTAAACTATGTACTGGATTGGGACTGGTGACTGATAGGTCGTGGTACAAAAAAGGTTGATAACCACTGCTCTAGATGAAGTATATCCCTAGCTCAGCAATGGTTTTAGGAACTGCCTATCAACCAGAACTTCCATTTTTCAGTCGCTGTTGACACAAAATGATGGCACTACCAGTACATTGAGACAGTACTTTTTATACATCTGCCCTCTTTCTAGTGTCTGAACTTAAGCAATCCAAATCACTTGTCCCTTTTGAAAATTTTTGCTATGGTGTCTCAAAACAGTCTCTACAAAGCTGACAGGTACAATTCCTGGGTCTCTTTTCCTGCCCTTGGATTTTCGTTGTCAGAATCTTTACATGAAAAAAGGAGAAAGTGCTTTTCGTTTCCCAGATGGCTGCCTGTTCATGATGACACAATCATTCCTGCAGTCACCAGTTATGCTGTCGTGGAGGATTACAACTCCGAGAGAGCAATAAGGGAAAGCCAGAGGAAGGGAGCTGACAATAAACAAAGGACCTGTTTTCATGCAAATGTGCCTCATGACAATAATAATAATAAAAGGAAAAGGCAGATAAGAAATGGAGGAAATATATCAGCAACACTACCTCTAAACAGAATGCTTTTCAAAGTTTCCCACCGGGATCTCCCTACTTTATTTTATGCTCCTGGTCAAAGCAAACTGGGAACAGGTCCCCATCAGCTAGGCCACCAGCACAAAGGAACCTGATTTGGTATTGTTTGGAAACATGATGTGTTATTGTCCCTAATTTGATTAATGAAGTGATCCTGCTAACAGGGCATTCCAAGCACAGCACCTTGTTACTAACCCAAGCCAGAAAATTCCCATTAGAGCATTAATTCCCCAACACCTCCCTTTCCCAAACTTGTCAGGTAATTGTTTATGAAAAGATGAATGTACACAATAATATTGGGTGAAGGGAGCTGATATATGTGGTGTTAATGAATGAAATAATCAGTTTGGTAATAACCGGCATGTGTATTTGTCAAAAGGGAACTAGCAGGACATTAGCATTCTACAGCCACAGAACCTTTATCTCCTGGGCTTGTGTTTGACAACCGCCCTGAGATAGTCCATGAATAAAATACAGAGTAGTACCCAGACATAATTAAACTGCCAATGTGGATGTACCTAAATGAACTTGATATCTTAATGACACTAGATAGCATGCGAGTAATGAAGGCAGTATGAAAGAGATGTGCATAATGAATGCAGACATCAAGGCTGTCACTGAGGACTCACCCTTAGGGGACCATTTTCATGAATAGCAGCTCCTGGAGCCTCCTTGTTATCATAGCAGGACTTGCCTTCCCTTTTTTATTGGTGTGCATTCACAAGTGGAGAGCTGCAATTTAACTAACCCAGAGGTGGCTTGTTCTTCTTGTATCCATGTGTGAGGATCTCATTTTGGACAGCGTCAGGAACAGCCTTCTTTTGGCACATAGTAACTCATTTAGGGCTATGTTGGTCTCCTGCTCATCTTACAAGTGCACTGACTTAAATAAGAAGCTGCAGGGTGCTGTGGATAGGACACTGGCCTGGGAGTCAGGGGTCTTGCTCCTTGATCCTCCTGCTCTGTAACCTAACAAAAGTCATTTTACTCATTTCTTTACCCATCTTTCCTCTGTCTTGTCTAGTCAGACTGTCAGCTCTTCACAACAGTTGCTCTCATATTTTTTTGTTTGTATGATATTTAGAGTCCAGGGTACTCCAGATGCTAATGTCAGATTAATTAATAAATTATTCCACCTGAGCAGTGGATGCCTATCCACAGATCTTCTGAATAGGCAGATATGTCCATTTACAAAGCACCAGTTCTGCTGACACTAGAAAATCTGCTACTCCCCAAAGTCTGCAGTGGGGGATGCAGCTGTTTTCCTTTCCCCATTACATGAACACTACATTTCAGCTCGGCATTGGCAGCTTGAACATGGCTCACCAACTTCGCAGGCAAACCCTCATGCCCCTACCATTTTAGCTAGGGAAGAAACTCCATTAGCAGAAAGTACTAGAAGTGGTTTTATCTGTGGTCAACTGCTTACTGGCAGACAGGAAGAGATAGGGACGACAGAGTCTGGCTAACCTGTCCTCTTGCCATAGGGGCAAGCCCTCAACATCCTGGAGTTAATGCTTACTGGCAAAGTGAGGCAAGAAAAGGCTATGTTTGAATTGTTTATTCTCTCCCTTTTCTATGAGAAAACAAAAAACCCCAGACTGCAGGACTAGCAATCTGGCTATTTTGTTATTATAAAATAATAAAAGCCTAATATTATTATACTTTTCTATATTAATGATAAATGGTGTGCATGCTGGAAGTCTGCATATGAAAGGACCAGATGGGGGATATAGGCCAGTTCTGGCTTCCCCTGATCAGGACTCAGAAACATTTCCCTCACCTCCCTACACAGAAGGTCCTGACTCAAGAAACTTCCAAGCTCAGAAAAGTTTGAGCAGTAGAATTTGTTTCCCTGTTTATACTCCAGGCTTTTGTTTCGTTAGCAAGTGCCCACCTGAATTAGAGGCTTAGTTACCATCTCAGGGTCTATTTAGCTAAGCCTCATTATAACTTATTTAGGCCAGTGAGTCTACAGAAAGAGTGGGATTTACTTCTCCTCAGCAGGTGTGCAGTAGACTGGCTAAATGAACAATTAGGCACTCTGTAGTGATAAAGCTCTGCTCTCTGATCAAAGGAAGAGAATAGCCTCTGTTCAGTAAGACAAAGAAGAGGAACGGGGGCGGGGGGGCTCGTGGCACAGCTCAACAAGCAACCTTGGCTTACACTGGCTCTTTTTATTTTCAGCATCATGAAAAGTTCTTGATGGAAGAAGATATGCCTGCTACGCTATCAGCCCTACTGTGGCCACAAGCCATGTCATACAGGGCACACCTACATAAGACGTTTACTGTAGAGCTGACTAATTAGCTCTACAGCAAAGTCTCAGTGTTTACATGTGCAGCCCTATTAGGGCGCAGTAAACTAATAAATGCCACCATATGGTTTCCCTTGTAAACACAAGTACTATCCTGCAGCAACGTTATTTAGCATGCAGCAATGCACATGTAGATGTTGATGGAGCTGTCTGGGGCATGAGGGTACTTTAGTGCAGGGGTTGCCTGCTGGCTAGTCCCACACTGAAGCACCCTTTTGCCCCAGCCAACCCCTCTGCAGTCCGTTGAGCTGGGTTGGAAAAGCCCTGGGAGGACCGGCTAACCCCGGGCCCCCTGCCAGCTGGGGCTGCTCTGACCTGGCTCAATGTGCTGCGTTCCTGGGCGCACGTGTAAACGCAGCGCCTGGAAGCAATAAACTCCAGCACAAACTGCACCGGAGTTTATTGCTTCACATCAATAGCATGTGTAGACGCACCCACCAATTCTACAGGCTGTATGGTCTCATGGACAGGGCAATCAGAAGCTCAGTGACAAAACCAGGAACAAATCCTAGGCATCACAATTCTCTTCTTCACTCAACTCTACTGTTTCTCTGAAGTCAGGTGTAATGTCTTACCTTAGTATTATAACATAAAGGATGGGTTCCTAGCTGAACATCTGACTCATGAATCCTTGATAAGCTGATCCACACCCAAAGGCTTGACTGGCTAGAAACAGAAACACCCTGCACCCATTCCTAAAAATGTATTATAATCCTGTATTGCAATGTGCATGCACTTACTGTGAAAAGCTATGTTCCATGTCCCCTCTTTTGGAGACACAAGGTAGGTATTCACATGCTGCGCTGCACTGCTCAGGATGTAATTGCCAGTTATTGCTCTGATAGTTCCAATTTTAGCAGCAAATGAGCAATGTACAGTAAGTATCAGTCTTATTAAAGTAATAATAATAGGAAATTAAAGCACATGCCACAGGGAAAGAACATTCACCCAGTTTTGCAAGATACAGTCATGACAATGCTGACATTTGACAGCAGCAGAGTCCCTGCCTGCTGCTGATATAACTCCAATATATTTAAATATAAAAAGTTCAGAGTGTATGCAACTAACCAGCTCAATATGGATCAGCTTTCTCTGTAATGAGTGGATTGACCGGGTGACTCAGAAATCGTTACGAAGCCAGCAAGGGAAATCCGGATGGGAACACATCCTATCTCTCTCTGAAAGGGAGATAAGGAAAACTGCTTAACGCAAAGAAAAAAAAGTACAGACAGGTTCGGGGGAGAAAAAAACTCAGCCGATGTAATGGCCCTCACTGCCTTAGGGAAAGTCAGCTGGGAAGTGGCTTGTTGGAATTAATATAGCAAAATGCAAAGCAAAATTAGCTACTAAAATGGGTTAAAAATATATGACTACTGTCTGAGCCAGAAAAGGAAAGGATGGCTCAGAAGAGCTCTAATCTAAATAAACAGACTTGGAAATGAAGAAGATGTTGTTTACCCAAGTAATTATTTCCACCTTTGCACAAGGGATAAGGAGAATGTAGAGCAAAACCAAATGCAGACAGTGCTGCGCAGCACAGAAATAAAAACCAGGGGTATTTGGTCGGCTTTATACATATATAGAGCAAACTGACAAGAGAGATTATGGAGGAAGGGAATCTGGGTTTGTTCAAGAGCAAACTCAAAGCAATCCCAGGGAAATGGCATTCAAAGCAGAACAACACTGAGCACTTAACATTTGTCAAAGGCTTTACGGATATTAACAATTGACTCCTAACAACCCCTCTGTGAGGCTGGGAAGTATTATTATCCTCATTTAAAGATGAGGAAACTGGGCTGCAGAGAAGTGAAGTGGCTTACCTGAAGTCACAGAGCAGTTAGTTACAGAGCTTGGATTAGAACTCTATTAAGTCCTCATATTTACCATTAACATTTATGGACAATTTACAACCATTTGTCCCTTGGTATTGACTGCAATGAAGTTGTAGAGATACTAAAAAGAGGGCACAAGGCCCAAATCTCATGCCAATTTACTTCAGATGAAGATCTAGACCTTGCTTCTAATTATTTAACCATTGCTATTTTCAGTGAAAAACCCATCTCTATGGAGCACCTTCATTAGATAGTAATGGTGATTCCATTATATTAAATAACTCTGTCAATCCCCAGAGATTAAATGCATTTTAAATATAGAGCCTCAGATTTAGAATTATTGTTATTTAATACTGATTAGATTACAAGGCAAATCTAATTTTTAAAACCATATTATGTTTTTGATTTGCCTACTGAGGGATGTTAAGTATTATATGTCTGGAAATCTACTTTTACTATGCCTTCGATGATGGAATTCTAATGGAGAAATAGTGGGCTGGTCAAACAATGAAAAACCCATTTCTCAAATATCAAATCCCACTGGAAATATATCCCTCTATCCACTTCTAAAAAACCTCAAAGGAGTTTGCAAGACAGTGTTTTCCTCTCTCTCTCAAAATGTTTGATTTAGAAACCACCTGATCCTGGATCAAGATAACCTTCCTAGGCATTTTCTCATCCACCTGGACAGAAAAGCTGTGTGCATTCTGATGAATGGATTAGTCAGGGCATCTTGTTCTACCTGAGCACTGCCTGTCTTTTTGACTAATCTATTATTTTTATGGCTTTTAACAATACTTAAAAGTCAGACTGAAGGTAGTATGGGCTAGTGGGCAGAGCACTGAACAGATGACTCAGAAGATCTGGATTCTACTTCTGGCTCCGTTATTGACCTGCTGTATGTGCCATCAGGAAAGTTCCCTTCACTTCTTTGCCCCTTTTTCCCTTCTGCCCTGTCTCTTTAGGCACTAACACATTTAGAACAGGGACTGTCTTTTACTTCATGTGTGCATGGCACAGTAGTGCTTTAATCTGGATTGGGGACCGTAGATGCTGCTGTCATACAAATAAAAATAACAAAAGATGCTCCTATGCCTCCTGCAGCAGCAGTACACCAGAGACGACTGGCTTTATGCTACCTTCATCCATTGAAGGACATAGCTGGCATGGAAACTCTGTTGGGTGAGAGCTAATAACGGGGTTGGTTGGACCAGAAAGCTTTGGCTCTGTACCCAGACTTGCCTGAGGTTGCTTATTTATGGGCGTTCATTCTTTAGGGCTCATCTCTAATCAAGATATTAGCCCTTACTCTGAACTACTTGTTCTCAGGACCAAATACTCTTGCCAGTTAAATCAATGGAAGCTTCAAAGGGACCAAGATTTGGCCCTTGAAGCACAGGC
>NW_005842601.1:381817-396737 GCF_000455745.1 Alligator sinensis | reverse complement strand
ATGTACTCAAGTCCTCTCTACCCTAGTGGAAGAGTTTCTGTGCTGTACAACACAGAGCTCAAAGCCCAGGAAACAGGGCACTATTCTGGCTTTATGCTACCTCCTCTTTTTGCAGTTCTGGGTGATTCTGTGCCTATATCACAACAGCCACCCCCATCTGACCTGTGGACTGCAGCACTGCCTGCAGTCTTGTCACAGTGTGTACTGCTGTCATGACTTGCCCCTCCAACCCCCAGCTCCATTCTTGACTGAACTCTTATAACAGAGGTTGTGAAGGTGCACTTGGAAGGCCACCTTATATCTATTGTCCACAGTACTTGTGACAAGGGAATCCTTCCTTGGTCTCCTTTGGATACTTTGATTGAAATGGAAGAAGGATCTCATCCATTGTTCTAAACGCAGATCCTTGCTTTGTTCCAAAGGCTGGAAATCTTGAAGGTCCTAACCCTGAGCTATTCTGCCTTTCCAAATCTGCCTTTTCTACCTATCCACTTCCAGCAAGATGCCTCCTTTGCCCCAGCCCTGCCTTTGCCAAAGGCATTAACCCTGCCTTAAGATCTTCCTGTCCTCACTGCTGCAATTCTCTTTCATACTCTTTCCTCTCACCAGAGCTTCTGGAAACCCAAATGCTAAGACCAGCTTACCACCTTCATTGCATGGAAGGGCAACAGCTGTATCACTCCTATCATGTGGATTGTAAGCGCTTTCCATACGCTGAATTTACCCAACTTGTCTGAACTTGTTTAGATTTGGCCAACTTTCCCTCGCTTGGCCTCCCCTTCCTCTATCCCCTCCCCACAGCTGCCATTCTGCTTGTGTTTGGATTACCCCTCCCATTAAGACGTACAAAGGACCCAATTTGAAGTCCATGAAATGCAGTGAAAAGCTTCCTCTTGCCCTTCACGGGCTTTGGATCATTCTGGAAAAGCACAGGTCAGAGGCAAGTAACAGTGGAGGGGGAAAGAGGACTGTCCTTTAAATAAAGGACAGGTGGTCAAGTCTGGAGGGAAATTGAGCTCTGTAGGTGTCTTTCACTGCACAGGGTTCTTTTCTTTTAACAAAGCATGCTAATAGGATATGTCAAGCATTTAGCCCATTAGCTTAGGAGATAAGATAGGACTGCTTTCCTTCCACCCTTTGGCTGATGATTTTCTTGGAAGCATTTATCTGAGAAAGCTAATTGGCTTGAGCAATTCTTAATGCATTCACCATATTGTGCAGATCCCCTGGAAGATCTAGAAATGCAAGATAATTCTAGCAGCTGATGGGGGTGGGGGGAGAGAGAGAGAAACTAAAGCTTATTCATGATAGGAAGTGGGGGAAAAACCATGCCTGTATCTTGTTCCAGTCCAAACAACTGCAATTACGGGTATGGGAAGACAGAAGAGATGATCAGTTGAAGAAAAGGAGCCACATAGCTAATAGCAAGAGAACTACTGCATCCTTTTTGAGATGCCATACTAATGCAGTAACTGGACACACAGGCATGATGACTAATTTCAGGGGAAACCTATATGCCATGACTGGATGATGAGACAGATAGAGACAGACAGACTGACTGCCATGAGAATACATGGTTGGTCAACTGCTAACATGAAAGTCACTGACAAGTCTACAGAATTGGTCTGAAGACAAAAAATGGGTCGGAGAGAAATCTAAAAGTGATTTGAGGATTTTTAAGGGAAAAGCTGAAAGTTCCCCAAATCAGGAAGGCAGCCAATCCAGGGTGACCTTCAGCAAAGGCTGGTACGTCACCATGTAACTTGTGGCCTAAGGAAACTCCGTGAAATCTTTTGGTGAGGGGTGGGAGGAGGAGAGGGAATCAATGTCACCCTTCATTTTGACTAGCACGGCAGGGCTCAGACAACTCTGGCCACTAGGCCAACTGAGTGCATTAGGTTAGACACAGCGTATCCTGTCACAAGTGTGACCACTGAAGCGAATCCAGACAAAGTGGGGAAAGAAACCTGATCTGATTCCTGACATTACTGCCCCTCCATGCCTCCTCTGATCTCCCTTACATCCTGAGATTTAATGGCCCTATAAAAATGCCCTGTGTGAAAGACATATTCAAAAAAAAATGAAGAAACACAATCCTGATGCAAGACCTTTGGGTACTCAAACCTCTGTCTCCATCTCCCTTTTTGTCCCCCCTCGTCTCTCCGAAGGCCAAGATCTTGGATTTATGGGCTGTAAGTTTTGGTATTCTGCACTGATGGAAAAACACTGGGAAACATTTCCAATGGGCCAAACCTGAGCCAAAGAATCAAATATCAAGTCACAAAAACTAGGCTCAAATCACTGGTGTGTGTGCAGCCCAGCCCACTAACTATCCCTGTAACTGTAGATCTTCTGATATTTACAGTGACAGTATTTATTTTAATCCATAAAAGATAGGAAAAAGAAAGATGCTTGCAGCAAACCAGACTTAACTGAACTGCCCGCATTTCTTGAACAGGGGAATTGTATATCAAGAAAGGGTACAGAAAGTGCCGAAAGCCAAAGCCATCCACCTGCCCACTAGCTCCTTCAGGGTAAAAAGAGCTGCATTCAGTCTTTCGGATCCTTTGTTACCCCTGTATGGGAAAAGGGAGGTCCCTACCACATAATTCCATCTACTTCTGAAAGCCAGTTGCTGGAGAGGGACTATACTAAACTGGACTGAGAGATGGAAAGTAATGGCATTTAAATTACACTACTTTCACCAATTCAAAAACAACATCAGTCTTACTTTCAACCCAGATTTATTCCAAACTCTTTCCATTGGACCAAAATCCCAGTTTTCATACCCTTCAGGTACCATCCACTCCCTGCCCCAGTTACAGTCTGAGTGGGAAAACCAGGGCTGGTACAGAAGTGGTGGCTGCTTCAGTGTGAAATCTGAAGCTGAAATGGAATGAAATTGACTGAGCCACTCTCGAAATTGACACGATAGCTCCAAGCTGAGTGGAAGCTGATCTCCACACACATCCATAGTCTATGGTTGGAGCTGAGAGATGGTTGTACAGTTAGAAAAACAACCCACAAGCATAAATGATTTTGTGTAGTGAAGAACCGTGAGGGCAACTAGAAACCCAGCAGCTTTCTGGCAAGGAAGGTTGAGAGGTTGCAACTGCTTAAGCATGCAAATGGATTTCACTTTCAACATACCTTCTCTTGTGACCTCTCTACCTTGGAGAGACTTTTTATACCTCTGCAGGATGAAACCTCTCTTTGGACTGTACTAGTTGATGATTGGGGTGGAGAAAGGGAAGAGTGGCTTTCAATAACCAGAGATTTCCCTCTCCTTCCTTGATTTGGAGGAGATATATTTAGGACTATGTTGGGGTAAATGGGAAGGAGGGAGAGTTATTAATTTTTAAACAGACCTTTTCCTGATGAAGCCAAAACATTTCAATATCTACACTATACAGATGCCAGAATTAGAAACTGAGACATCAAGGTGTACACTGGGTCACAAAGTTAGCTGTTACTTGACCAAGCAGTTTCCTAATCTGCGTTTTGAGGATTCATGTGCTCATGTTATCCTACTCTGCAAATATGGCCTCAGTTAGCAGACAAAGCTCAGGACTTTTCAGAGTCCTGACATACCATTTAAACCACAGCCACACAGCTCTGAATGCAGTGTGCCTACATGGCTTTGTTACACCATGGGCTGTAATGCAGATACCTCAACATAGGTAGGACTGAGCTTAGTAGGAACAGGGACAAGAAGCCAAATTAAACATCTCCACTGATTTAAATGAAATTGCCCCAGCTAATGGGGAAGCTGAATCTGACTCGAAACATCCAAGCCAATTAAACTCAATTAAATGCTTTGCAGTGTATTTGGGTCAGACTGTGAAATGTCCCTTCAGAGTCTCTCTGGCTAACAGCTTGTGTTTACTACCATTCTTTATCTCTGAACGTCCCAGAGGGAATTTATTATTCCTAAACCTGAGGGACCAACCGTGCTAGTGGCAGCTGGGAACTGCAGGAGCAAGCACACTGTACGATGCACCCAGCCAGCTTTGCTGATGAATGTCCATCCCGACCTGAGCCATCTAGAGGTGCAGAGCCTCTCTCAAGCAGCCTACAGCATTCACAGTGAGGTTCCACGCCTACACGGAAACCAAGGTGAAACACGTTTTCTTGCCCACGTTTTCTTGGGAGCTGGGCAGCAAATCTCTAAGCATTCTAGCATTCTAGCATTCCTCACATGCAGGAAATCAAAGGTCTGTGAACAGTACACACAGATTATTACAGAAGTTATACCACAGATACCATTTCTATAACAATACTAGCACACAGTTACTTGTTTATCGTCAGTTGTTACCAGTAGACCAAAGCCCTTTACAAAGGACATCAAAGGACATGCCTATGGTTCTCCCCCGCCAACTCCAGATCCAACACTGACCTGATCACTCACTCCTTCTGGGATGTACTAGTAGAGACTGGCTATTAGACAGAGAAGAGGGCTGGAACAGTTTTGAGGTCCAGGAGCCCTGTCTTGAGAGAACTTGAAAATGGGGTGGTGGGAGGGAGGGCACTTAGATCTACTCTGACCTGGTCCTGAACCCTCTGCTTTGACTACCTGCTGGTCTTGGGTGTACCCGGGAGGCATAAATGAGCAGGACTTATTTTGTCAGGGTTAGAAGGGAAGCTATAAAGAGGGAAGAGAAAACTGGAGAAGGTGAAGTGACTCGTCCAGGAATAACCAATAGAGCAATGGCAGAGTTGAGAACAGACCCCAGGTCACACAGTCTGGTGGTCTCCACTGGCAGTAGATGGTATCTGTAGACAACTGTACTGCGGTGGTGCCTATGGTCCCTTTGTGATAAGTACTGTACAAACACAGCAAAAAGACATTCCCTGCCCCAAGGAGATTGCAATCTAAGGTTAAACCAGGAGATGGCAAATGTAGATAACGAGAAAGCACTGGGTGACAGTGAAATAAATGGTCAGCATGAAAAGCTGTGATTCTAGCACACTGCTGCCTATGCCTAGCCATCGTTAATGTTTTGTAAGCATCGTGACAGAGAAGAGTATTAAACATGTGTACATAGCACTGGTTGAAAAATAGTGGAAATTTCTATAGAAAATGTTGATTTTTCAGGGGAAAGAAATTGTTTTGGAAATGTTGAGCTGGGATCTTTGGGGAGCAACGGTTTCAGTGCCCCATGCTCCCATTATCCTACATAAGGCATGCTCTCTGGTCAGACTGCATCTCCTATGATTAACTATCATCTCCTTTCCTGGTTAATGAAGGTAAATGTTGGGAATCCTGTGGCCACAGTGTATCATTGACAATGAAATCCAGGTGGAGGGGCTGGACCACTAGGTACACTAAAGGGATGTAATATAATCAGCATGCATTCTATTTTTCAACAAAAAAAAATCTAAAATTTTGCAGAGGTCTGATAGTCTTTTTGCAAAAGAAAATCATTTAATCAATAACAGTTTTGACAGAAAGCTTTCCTTTCACCATATGCCTATGTAAATATGTACACATACATAGGAATGTACCCCTTTTATAAAGTATAAAGTTTCTTTTTTTCTATGACATCATCTTCCGCAGGAAACAATGCCTTGCAATGCAGATTTCCTTGATGCTTTGCAGGATCATGCAGATGTCACAAAGTTTGTCCTAGGGGACATATCATCTTTCAGCTGTTCTTAACTGATAGATTATAGATGGAACTAGCAGAGCATCTTGGCCACGGAACGGGTATATTTCTGTATGTAGCTCATGTACAGCAGAAGTTACCATGAATGCCAGTTACTTATTAGGATTATTCTTCTTTGTAAATTAATTAGGTATAGGCAAATCTACAAAACAATGGCAGATTTGTGTACTTGTCTGTTACCTGCATGTAGGTCAACACTATCCATGTTCTGGAGAGCGTAAATCAAATCCACAAGTTTAGAAGAAATTACCTTCTAAATGACACATAGCTGCATCCACTAAAAAATCTAGAAGGAATTATTACAGGCAAGGCTACAATTTTTCAAAGAACATTGCAATTTCCATTGAATTTCAGTGGAAGTTGGGTAACTAACTACTTGTGGCTCCTTAGAAAGCTGCAGTAGCCATGAGCATTCTTATATCAATCTGCTAGATTTTCTGGAAAAAATGAAGATGGAAAGAAGTCTGAATAAGTATTTGTAGCAGACATACCTGTGCAGTACTTAGCCAGCTCTAATTTGGCCCAAAGTGATAAGGAATATCTTTTTTTTTAAGTGTCCATCATGACCCTTCACTTGGCTGGTACCTCATCTAGCCAACATGGGAGCTACAAAATATTTGTTTTCTGGGCTTTGTGGTTTTGGCCTGATAACTACAACTGAATGCTTAATTCACAATGAATAATTTATTATTTGTATCATTTCACCTGTTTTCCTGATCCCAGTCAGATCACAGGATTTTAAGAGGACTTTTTATTCAGTTTCTCAGAACAAGAAATAACACTCTTGACAGAGGCCATGTCTCCATTAAGAAAATGTTCCCTAGAATATCTGAATGGATCCATTTACACTGTAGAAATCTCTAAGATAAATATGCTACCCTGGTGTAAAATGGGGCTGAAACCAACTTAATTTAATTCAGTAAGTGCTTCTACATTAGAGATAACTCAAACAATGTAAATGGAATTTTTTAAGTGAGGAAAAATTCCAACAGGCTTAGCAGGAGTTTTGGTTGAGGAACGGCTGCAACATATTGTCCCAGGAGAGTATCAGAGGAAGAAGCTAATAAAACCATATGAGGCTTTAATTAATAAAATAGTGTAGAATGCGGGTGCAGTACCTCTAAAAGTGAATTCTTTTTTCCCCACTATTGTCCCCAAATCACTTGGACACAACTGGAAAGGTCCCTTCTTGACACAAAAATATTTTGCAGTCAAACATATATTGAGTGCCTGTTCCTTTTCCTATTGATGACAGTCCTGATCCAATTAGTGGAAGCAGGATTTGGCTCTGAATAGTTTTGCATTCCCTCTATAAATCAAAGAGAGCACTTTCCCTGCCTAACCACTCATTTTAGGGACCTCCACATGCCCCTCCCTTTCTTAGGCCTTTTCAAGAACACAATCCAGTTTTTTTTTCTCAGTGGTCTCCTAAGCAATAGAGACTCCTTGACACCCTGACACTGTTATTACAAGGATTAAGGGAGATAATGGCCAGTTACTTGAGTACATAAGAGAGCAAGAGGGAGGCATTTGTCTAATGACAAACACTGGCAGAGTCTCTGTTGTCAAGGGGCACAGGAGTACACTCTACTGATCCCTTCCATAGCCCCAGATAAAGCCTTTGGCCTCTTCACACAGGTGTCAGACACATAATTAATTAACTCTGATGCAACGGGTGAGGGAAGTAGGGCTGAAGCCTGAATGATGTGGATTCGGCACAATGGCATGGATGGTCATCATGCTGATCTCCAGAGGGGTGAATCAGAAATGCAGCACCATGGTATTATACTGCACAAAGCCTGGTGCAGAGTGAAAGGAGAAGGGGAATGAAATCTTCCTCTCAAACTGCCTATGCAGCATACTATAGGAGAATTAGCATGCAGCTAAGTGAGTCGTTGATGCATTGCCACAGCTCACCTTACCAAGATCTCTTGCAGAGGTGTTTTGGCTCTAATCTGTTCTTCTTTGCACTCCAACTGTGCAGTCACTGGCAGCTTTTCAAATTATATGTGTGAGGCCAAGGGAGTTCTGGTGCTCACAACATAGCAGGAAAGGAAAAGCACAGAAAAGTTGTTCACAGATTGTGTAAAAATGCTTTTGGTGGCATATGCCAGATTGTACGGATTTTCCTCTGCACGCTTGCTAGGAAATCGCTCTCTCTTTCAATCGTTTTTTGGAGACAAGTTAAAGATTCAATATTTGTCAGATTCCAAGAGTTTCCTTCCTGGAAGACTCTTACAGTCAGCAACCACTCACATAACAGAGTTCATGAGTGCAGGGTAGAAGGTTAAAAATATGATGAACAATAACAGTCCAGGAAGATCAAGATCAGATTAAATATACTCATAAGAACAAGTGACCTTATTAGTCAGAAGTACTGAAAGAAGGATATCCCTCAGTGCAGTGCCAAGAGTAATTCAGTCGATGACCAGTTACTTTGGCTGTTTTATCTCTTAATTGCCATGGCAGTAAGAGAATTCCATTAAAAGAATGCCTGAGTGCAGGTGAATGCATTATGCTATCCTTCTGTGGTGTCTCTTTCTGCTTTTGATATTAAAAGATGAGGTTGAAGTGGACAAGAATCACACAGCCCTCGGATATTTCCAGGGGCATCTTGCTTATAAGAATGGTAAAGTTATATAAGGCAGAGGGAGCATGCCACCACTTCTCTGCTGGGCACACACGATTGTTAAAGAGAAGTACGGTGTCTGTCAATCTGTCCCTTGTTGCAGCACCAGTGAATAATCTAATTAGGATCGGGAGAATATATATCTGAGAAGTGGTGCAAGTTACATACCTAATCACTGATCAGGACAAGTTTCTTAGGCATTCGAAGCATCTATTCCAAAAACTGAAAAGGCACAATCCCTCACTGCATGCACTGCATGTAACATCCTGAGTGAAATTTCCACTAGACTTTATTAAAATCATTCAATAATTAGTATCTTGTGGTTTCTGCTGGTTTCTTTCAGCTCAGTAAGTCCCCAAAGCAACAAAACAGAAGGTCCCAAAAGCAGCAGAACAATAGATCCACTATTCTGTCCCAACATCTAGTTGGCAACCTGAAGCCAAACGAGACTTTACAACCAGAATTTCCATTATGAATAGGAACTGAGCATAATATATGTACTGTGTGTGTACATATGCAGTACAGATTATTCCTATGTGCAATGTCCATAAATGATGCATTTATAGTCTATGGATTTCATGTATATATGTATATACATATGTATATATGTATATACATATGCTGTATATATGTTTGTGCTTTATGTCTCATGTGCAAGATGTATTCATGCAACAAACTTCAGACTCTCATTTATTACCTACAGCAGGCTAAAAACAGTAGGATAGGTTTGATTGTCAAGGATGCTTAGCAGCTGCAGCTCCTACTGGAGTTGTGGTTGCTCAGAACTTCTGAAAACTAGGCCCCTTTTGCATGTAACATTGAGGCTGCTCACTATATGTAGCACTGAAGCTTCATCCAGTGGCCATACATCCCGGGGGCACTGAATGTAGCACCTCTGTTCCATGCTGTACATAATATGGCCAGCTTGGATGTGCATTTTATATAACATTTTTTTCAGAAATATGCATCATGACTTGAGTTGAGTTGAAAAACTTGCCACGAAATGTTCTTTTATCATCAGAATTTGTCAACCATTGAAATGAAAACACTCTGTAGAGATGGTGCCATTCCAATGAAATTCCAACACAACACAAGCTGTCAGGTTACTTGCCTGCCACCCAGCCCAATTGGTTCCTTGGCAGGGCACCTGTTAGACGGCCTTCAAGCAGGGGATCCCAGGGCATCCAGGGTCTGCTGCTCTGGAGCCACCTCACCAGGGGGACAGTCTGTGAGGCATTCCCCTCCACAGAGAAATTCAAAACACCTGGGCTCTTTATTCCAAATTGGTATTAAACCAAATAACCAAATTTCAAAATATCTAAACCCTCCACAAAACAGTGTCACAACAAAAATGGCCAGCTCGAGTCAGAAAGCTGCTTCTGGCTTCTATGGAAATCACTTATAGTTAAGGTCCCTCAGGACTACAAATCCCATCTGGTATTGGGAAATGACAACTGCAAGATACATTTTAGGACTCTGGAAACTGCACCGGGGCTTTGGGTGCATCCAGTCGATGGGAATGATGCTGATTTCTCTTTGTCCTAGAATCATAGAAAATTAGGGATGACCTCAGGATGTCATCTAGTCGAACCCCCTGCTCAAAGCAGGATCATCCTCAACTAGACCATTCCAGCCAAGGCTTTGTCAAGATGGGCCTTAAAAACCTCCAAGGATGGAGAGTCCAGCACCCTCTCGGTAACCTGTGCCAGTGCTTCACCATCCCCTGGTGAGAAAGTTTATTCCTAATATCCATCCTAAACTCCCCTTGCTGAAACTTGAAACCACTGCTCCTTGTTCTGTCATCTGCCACCAGTGAGAACAGTCTAGCTCCATCCTTTTTGTAACCACCCTTCTGGTAGTTAAAGGCTAGTATCAAATCCCCTCTGTCTTCAAGTATTCCCCAAATTACAAAAGACCTTCAGGGGTATACTTGGTAGCTGTTTTGGTCTGAGACAAGAAGACACAAAGGGACTTTGATCCTGAAAGCTTGCAGAAAAGGACAATTTTCTTGCAATTTCCCAGTTGGTCTAATAAAAGGTATCATTTTGGAACCAAGAGTTTTCGTTTTTGAAAGGCCTTTCAGGGAATTTTCCATTATCTCTTCTCTCCTGAAAAGGATCAGGAGGCTGGGGTGCGGGGGTGAAGACCTCTCTCTGGTGCTGCCAGTTCAACTGCTTAATCATGATGCCAGTTGACTCCAGGTTTCTGTCCTCCAGGATGTCCACCTGTGCCTATGCAACACTTAGTGCTGGAACACCCAGGAGGTGCCTGGCAGCTGGGACCATACTGTGGCAGGCTCCCACAGAGACCAAACATTGTGGGGACACAGGGTCAGGGAAACATAATTGCAGGGATGACTGTTCCCTGCTCCAAGCCACAAAATGCCTGGAAAGTGCCCATTTCTGGGATTCAATTCTTCTCCCTTCAATAGTGGGAAGAAGAAACATGTTCCAAATAGTCCAGGGGAAAGTCTCTGGATAGGCCTCATGGAAACATTACACTTCCTTGAGGCCAACACTCCTCTGTGTGTATGAAACTTCTGCAGCCTGCAAAGCCTGGTCTGATTTTCTCACCATTTCTCAGCAGGCAGCAGAGTGCTGTGTGTCTGCCGGACTCTTGGGAAAGGTAACCCTTTCTCCTACTTGTCAGAGGCTTTTTGTTTTATGAGGTTGTAATCAAATTTAGTAAGTAATCGTGCTGACACTTCTACACTACAGCTAATACAGTGATGCCCCAATATCACTTGGGCTAATATAAAGGATGCAGCTATACAGATACCGAAGACAGAGAGGCAGTTATCTGTGCTAGTCTAAAGTTAAGTAGTTGGCAGGGCAGGGCAGCCCCTAATAGATGAATTCCTTCAGAGAGGAAAGTGCTTTCATAGGCTACAGCCTACTTTGTTAGATGGTATGAAACTAAAGTCAGACAACAAAAGATACTGATATGACTTGCCTGTGCGGCTGAAGCCATAATACACATTATCCCCAGGAGGTTCAAAGTTGTCTGAGTGGTGTACACAGCCCATGTCTATCCAGAACGTGACCAGAGTTCACTCTAAACTGCTTTTGTGAGCAACAGGATAACAAATTAGAGCTGAGTGAATAGCAAATTTGCTGAAAAAATGCTGTTTCAGGGGAACTGAAATGTATATGTGACTTCAGGTTGTCTTCGCCTAATAGCTTTAACCAAAAGAAAAAAAGTTCAAAAGCTGAAACTTTTTTTTTCAACATTTTAAACTAATCATTTCAACTTTTCATTTCTATATTAGTGTTTCATTTCTAATTTGACCTGAATTTTAGCCAAGAGATTAAAAAACAGGTTAAATAATCTGAAAATGAAATGCAACATTTCAAGTTGATCCAAAATTATTTTTGCTCCCGATTTTCCACTAAAACATTTGAACCAAAAATCCATCATTCCCGCATCTCGGTGTCAAATGGTAGGGGGGAAGGTATGAGCACTAAGGATGTGACAGATGCTGTTACAACTTCTTGGGCAGAATCTATTTCACCTAGTGGATGATCAGACTTTGGCTTGCAATGAACTGGGAGTTATTCACCTAAAGTGTAGGAGAGATTCTATTACCCCCTCTGGGCTCATCAGTATCCCCATTACAGGAATAGGATCACCCTCCAGGGATGCACAGACATCTCCCTGTTCCTAGTTCTGCCCTTCCTCTTTAAAATTTGAAGGAAAACCTAAACTCTGCCAGCTGTTTATAGTCACAGTTATTCAGATACAACACAGATAAGCACCATAAAAATGTCTGTATGTAAACATTAATATTCTAGCCAGAGCTTGCTAGTAATATCATCCTTTGCTATGACATAGAGGTTTTTATACAGAAGGATCCCGAATTGTTCTGTAGATTATAGGCAAAAGATCACTTCCCCACCACTGAAATTCAATAACTCCTGAGCTGAAACCTATTATTTGGTACTATACCAGTAACATATTGCTTAGCAGTTTGTGAAAGGAGAACAAAGAATATCAGCTCCACTGGAAATTGCAGTGTTTGTTTTTAAGGATGGAGACTAGAATTACCTGAGCTGGTATTCAGCCTGGATGATGGGATTAACACCCTTGCCTTGTAAAAAGAATCCTGAGAACTTTTAATGACCTCAAGCATAAGGCCCACAATCCCATTGCTAAATGAAAGGTAGCCATCTCCACAGCATGCTGGGAACAGCTGCCCTACAAACACGCGGATGCAGAGGAAAGCTCACCTCCAAATAAATCTCCATCATTGTGTTTTGAACCTAAACTTTCTATGGCAATCTCCCATGATGAGAAAACAATGAGTGGTAACATGGAACTGGGAGTTAAGAGGCCCTGGGTGCATCTACACGAGACGCTACCTTGCCGTAGTGATGAGCTACGGTGATATAGCTCATCGCTACAGTGACGTAACATCAGCGGGCATGAACTGTGATGCTGACGCTACTGCACAGTAACAATGAGCTACTGCATAATAGCTCACTGCTATTACACAGTAGGGTCAGAAATGAGCCATGTGCTGCTGGGACTGTGCAGTAATGGTGGCTACTGTGCAGTCGGGCGCACATGTCGATGCGCCCCCTGAGTGCCAATCCAGGCTTTGCCACTCACTCATTGCTTGACTTGGATCCAGTCAGCTTACCTTCCTGCCTCACTTTCCCCAGCTGTAACATGGTGATACTAATGCTTACACACTGATTTACACACTGAGGATTCATTATTCATTGTCTGCCTGCCTGGTACTCTGAGCGTCTAATGTGCACAGTAATATTGCTAAGGAAAAGTCATTCTTTAGTCAAACCAGCACTAAAGCAGAGTGGATAGATTTCTAGCTCCACACAAGAAGATGGACACACTACAGTTTGTGTACTGTGGTAGTATTTAGGAGTCCTGCTTGTGGACCAGGACTCCCTATAGCCAGGCGCTGCACATATGCAGAGCAACAAGGCAGTGACATAACATACTTCTCACCAACCAAGAGGGCTCAAGAAATCTCTACTCAGTTCATAAACCGCAGCCCCAAGCTAGAGTTGCCAGGCATCTGCAACTGCAACAGGATACCCAAAAAATTCAGTGCAGCGAGAGGATGTGTGGCCAAAAAAAGGAAAACATCTCAAAGATTATTCCATGAGAAAGTTCCAGGTCAGTTTTGCTGAGCCAAGAGCTTCAGATAAGCAACAGAGTTTAGCATACTTCCCCAAACTGACCATGAACTCCTGAACCTTTCAGGATTTCCCGGACACTTTTCTCATGCTTTTTAAAAAAATGTTTATGATGGACTCATTCTGCCATATTTGGGTCTGCATCCTGAATTCCCCAGAAATTTGGTAGAGTGAGGATCCAGGATCTGGCTTCAGTTTCACCATTATCACCAGTGTAATTTTTCTCAATGAAAACATCTAATAGAGCCATAAGGTGCAGCCCTATTGATAAAGATATTCATAAAGATATTCATCCCATTTAGCCCACTTTAAAATGCATGAGGGTGGGGGAAGCACAGATACTAAATAAACTTTTCCTGCTGCACTTCAGGTATGAAGAGAAGTGATTTTGGTTTCATCCTTGCCTCTGTGTAGAAAGAAAGCCCAGAAAGGAAGCTTAAGCACATTTTTACAGGAACTATCTTTGAAACTAGCCATGAAATGCTACCCACAAAGAAAATGCAGCTTCTATTTACATGTATATGTGTCCAGCAATGTCTCAAAAAGCAATAACCAGGGTCCTCCTTGGAAGTTCCTTCAGGACTGAGATAGCTGGTCTCAGGGTGAGGGTCTGTCTTGTCCCATCTGTGACAGTGAGATTCCAGGATAACCTCGACTTTACAATGGTCTTGAGAAACACAAAATCACTGCATAGAGCCCAGGAGGAAGGACATGAATAATTAGAGTTCCCGATTACAGTAAAGAGAGGCTGACTAGTCCCTCAAAACCATCTGGCTCTGTAAAGCAGGTAGCAGTCAGGTGCAGTGAAAGCACAAGTGGAATTAAGGACAGTCGGGGAGTTTCCGTGCTGCAGAACTAATAGGAGAAGGAAACAAGTCGTGGCTGCACTGTAGAGTCACAGAAACGTAGTCAAGAATATTCTGATTAGATTCAGCTCTTTACTTCATCACATATAATTGATCTGGTGAATTCAGTCTCACTTTCTAGTCATGCCACGTCTGAAAACAAGTCACCAGTTGCTTGCGTTTATTTTGTTACTTCTTCATTTTAATTCTATCCATTATGTGTTGCTTTTAAGGATCAAACCAATTAGCTCTTCATATATACACTCTAGTCATCATCTGAGCTGCACTGGGGAGTTGTAATAATTTTTTTTCAGTCACGTGGACAATGTCTACTCCTAGATTGGCTGAGTGTGCACGAATGCACAATTTGGTTTCTGTGAATTATTGTTAATGTGCTCTCACCATGATGAAAACCACAAAAACAAAAGGGGCTCCAACCACAGGTGACAAAGGCCTTGAAACAAGCCAGCAAACCTCTATGGACATTGGGGTTTGGTTTGGTTTGGTTTTTTTAGTATTTTCTGGGTTCTAATACTTAGAAATCTTCCATAATCCACAGACAACATAGATTCCCCACTTAGAGATGCACCCTAGGGAATCTCCAAGGCATGTCTCTGTAAG
>NW_005842601.1:377512-381807 GCF_000455745.1 Alligator sinensis | reverse complement strand
TTGGGTTTCAGTGCTTCAAGATGCACCCTGGGGAATCTCCAAGGCATATCTATATAAGCAGAGAAAGCCGGGGACCTATGCTTAGAGACATGGTGCATCTCTGTAACCAGGGAACATGTTGCCTGTTGTCCTGGAGGATCGGCTCCTGCTCAATGCAGGACAAAGGGCAACACATTTCACTTAATGAAATGGACTGGTTTTAGTAGGACACATCCTGCCACAGCTGATAAGCTCCATTGGGCAGCATCTGTTAATAGCCTAAGTTACAGCCCTCTCCTAAAAACCTTATTTCATGCTGTAGTAGCTCAAGCATTTTTGTAGAAGTCAGCTGAACACAGGAGCTGTCATCCAAGAGAAAGCTAAAAGCTCTAACCAGAGCTGGACAACAGGAGCAACACTCCTGTACTTTTTACAGGGTTCCTGTCATTCCCCACCTAGGTTTCACGTTACTGAGTTTTATGTTCTACAACTCAGAAATTGATGGCAAGTTTCCCGTGGACTTTAATGGCGCAGGAGCAGATCTTAGTTCCTTTCAGCTCCTGCTTATGGCCACTCAGAATAGTGTCCCCAACCGGTGGGCTTTGCCTTTTGCTTGTTCCTTTTACAACACTTCAAATACCTGGTTATCCATAGAACTGAGTACTTGAACGCAGAACCTGCATGTATTATGCTGCCTCCACCTGTTAAATAGTGCTTAGACTAAATCCAAGTTAATACATCTAGCATGGAACTGACTTCACCTGTTCCATATCACTTTGCAAATGTGACACCCAGTCAAGCAAGTGACCAAGGGCCAGATCCTACTCCACCTATTAGATGCCTAATTGGACTTAGGTGCCTGAACATGATTTTATTCTACCCTGCTCAAGTTTCTAAAAAAATGTTAATGAAAAGGTAGTGGGTCCTTCTACTGTGTTACAAAAAGTAGACATTTACAGTTTTTCAGGGACTCAAACACAATGGAATAAGATCACATATAGACTCCTAAATCTACACAGATGTCTAATAGGTGGATTGTGATCTGGCTCCTAGTGCCCTCCAGAGCACCGCTTGTTTGAGAAATAAAGCAGCAGTTGACCAAAACCAGCTTTTGAATGCAAGTTAGCAAGAGTGTGAGCTGCCCAGACAGGAGAGAGATGGGGAAATAATTCCAGCCCACGGGAAAGACTCTGGCAACAATGACACTGAAAAAAACTCCACTGCCAGGAGTACTAATGACAGTGGTGTGAGCCTCAGCTAGTGCTCAGTGATGGAAAGAGAGTCAGGGCCAAATCCTTGTCTCCTTTACATCAGAATAATTCTAGTGTGGCTGTTCTGAAACCAGTTGAATTACAGGGCTGGAGCAAAGATCAGAACTGCACTCAAGACAGCCCAATAGATTTTACAACTGATTTAGAGCAATAATGGGGTGGCATTTTAATCCAGTTGGGGCCCAATCCTGGCAGTCCTAATTTAGGATAACATCCACTGAAATCAGTAAGTTTTCCTTGACTTTAGCACTGTACAGCTATACCCCAAGTTCAGTTCTGTCCAATCTGGGAAACATCCCAATGTCTTCCACAAGACATTTTAAGGGCTGTTTGAAACATTGTGGGAACACAATAAAACGCACATTTCAAATGGTTATGAATAAAATAACATGTTTCTGCTGTGTGGCAGGGTATTCAGCATGAGTTGTCATTAGCAAAGCCCTGGTGTGGCAGATCAGGTCCCTCATAAGGTACCGGTGAGTCCCTTGTTTGCTATGGACAACAACTCCCTAACTCTGCACTTTATGGACTGTATTGTACTTGCTGTAAGTGTATCTGCTAAATACGGCTGTAGTCTCCACAAATCACCACTCCTTCCTGATGCGATGATGCCTCTGAGGTTCTGGGTCCAATCTACTAACCTAATCATTGAATCCAATAAGAACTCAGTGGGACTTATTCAACTGACTTCATTGGCAGTTGGCAAGGGCCTTTTGCAAGTGGAAATTGAGCATTTCTCATGTCACTGTACCCTGATCCTGGTGAGGTGGTTAGGGAAGGGGGAGAATTTGCTCCCATCTATCAAAGGGAAACAATGTTTTTGTTCTTACCTGCACTATTTTCTGCAAATAAGATATCAAGTTACTAGTAGGGGTGACCTTTACTCAAGCAATGTGCAGACCCTTCCACTGTACAGATGAAAAAAAACCATTAAAATGCTAAATGAACTGAGCTTTTGGCTTGCAAAGCATCCTGCTGGGTGAGGGTTGGAACTGTTTGCAGCACGCAGTACTACATTACAAAACCAGCAACTTGGTTTTCAGCATTTTGAGAATCTGGGAGACCTTGAGCAGGTATCTTTGTATCTGAAGGTGTTGTAACAGGACGAGTATATTACGAACTTCTCTTTGGAAAAGGAAGAGCAATGACCTTGTCACCAGGATGAACTGCCCTTTCTTTCCCTTTTTATTTTTCTCTTCCAGAAACACATAATCTGATGAAAAAACATCAACGCTAATCCCAAATGTATTACCTATAACAAAGGGCCTAGTCCTGAAGAGCTTACTTACATGAGGAGTCCCACAAAAGCCAATAAGCTTACTCATGAAAGCAAGGACAGTTTGGGAGAGTAGAGCTTACAACATCAGGTCCCTCTCTTCAGCGCCATAGTGGGCTCACTCAGCACCCAGGGAGCGGGAGGGGTGCATGGCATGAGGGAAACGGAGGTCTTACCTGCCCAGGCTCTCTGCACACCGAAGGCAGCTCCTACCACTGCGGTAGTGGCATTGGCTCCCGCAGCAGCGGTGCTGTTTGTCCCCCTCCCAACTCCAGTTATGCTACTGGGTGCAGGGCTGTGCCTGTTGTGACAAAGCGTTTGAGGTGGGGGACCATTGTGCTTGCCCCACTCACCTCCCCCCACCCCTCAGTCACACTGCTGGGTGAGGGGCTGTGCCTACCTTGTTCCTAAGGCTGGGCAGCATGGGGATGTTCCTGCTGTGGCAAAGACTCCCAGACACGGGTAGGTTTTGGCACCCCTTCACAGTCAGTGCCCAGGGCTGGTGCGCTGCTCAACCTGTTTACAGTATTACCTTTCTTTGCCAACTGTACAAAACTTTGCACAGACCCTAAATTTCCCCCAGATGACTTGAAATAGCTTGGGAAAAAGGGCTTCAGGATCAGATACCAGGAGTGTGACTTTAACTGCAAACTAGTCCATTTCCCTTCTATAATACCTGTAGTTAATAAGAATTTGTAAAGATTTATGTCTATAACATTGACTTCTTCTCCCCTTACCCACTTTCTTCCATTGTACAAACAGTTTGGGTTATTTCAACATTTGCTCAGAAAAAAAGAAATGCAAAAGTTATAATATTTCTATAAGTACATGAGAGAGAGTGGATGCACTGCATTTTCAGTTGCAGGTGTTCTGATCGCATGTCATCTGCTCTGAACACTTTGGAAAGAAACCAACTGTCACAACCTTGCCTAAGATCTTTTATTATGCTTCAGAAGAAGTCCTAGTTCAATTGAAGTGAATATAAGATGCCCCATTGACTTTGTAGAACCTGGATTTTATGCAGGACAAATTATGCTGAGGGGAAACCAGCACGGGTTCATGGCAGGCAGATCGTGCCTGACCAATCTAGTTTCTTTTTATGACCAGGTTACGAAACGCCTGGACACAGGAGGAGGGGTGGATGTGGTATACTTAGACTTCAGGAAGGCCTTCGATACGGTATCACACCCCATACTGGTGAACAAGTTAAGAGGCTGTGACTTGGATGACTACACAGTCCGGTGGGTGGCGAATTGGCTGGAGGGTCGCACCCAGAGAGTCATGGTGGATGGGTCGGTTTCGACCTGGAAGGGTGTGGGCAGTGGGGTCCCGCAGGGCTCGGTCCTTGGACCGATACTCTTTAATGTCTTCATCAGTGACTTGGACGAGGGAGTGAAATGTACTCTGTCCAAGTTTGTGGATGACACAAAGCTATGGGGAGAAGTGGACACACCGGAGGGCAGGGAACAGCTGCGAGCAGACCTGGACAGGTTGGACAAGTGGGCACAAAACAACAGAATGCAGTTCAACAAGGAGAAATGCAAAGTGCTGCATCTAGGGAGGAAAAATGTCCAGCACACCTACAGCCTAGGGAATGACCTGCTGGGTGGCACGGAAGCGGAAAGGGATCTTGGAGTCCTGGTGGACTCCAAGATGAACATGAGTCGGCAGTGTGACGAAGCCATCAAAAAAGCCAATGGCACTTTATCGTGCATCAGCAGATGCATGACAAATAGATCCAAGGAGGTGATACTTCCCCTCTATCAGGC
>NW_005842601.1:368617-377056 GCF_000455745.1 Alligator sinensis | reverse complement strand
TGCAGGGGGTCGGACTCAATGATCTATTGAGGTCCCTTCCGACCCTAACATCTATGAATCTATGAATCAGGGAGAAAAGATTCACATCAGTTACTCAGAAGAGCTCCCTTGAACTTAGCAGGACAAGGGTGATTAATATAAGGAAGAGCTTACAAGATCAGACCCTAAAGTAATGCCAGGTACTTATTAGAAATGGAAGTAAATAGATTGGTTGAAGCTAATTTGTATGCTGTTAATACACATAATGTAACTTTCTTTGCAATATAATGAGCTAGATCCTTCCTGCTCCCAACTGCAGCTTTTGACATGGACTTCTATGAGACTGGGCTCAAGTTTTGCTGACTTAATCTTTTACATACAGGGCTAGATCATCAAGAGTGCTCAGCACCTGCAGTCAGGGTCAAGGCATCCTAAGAGCTCCAATCCCATTGACACAGACAGATAGGAAACCAGGCTTTCAAAAGAGTTCAACATCAAAAGTCTGGTTATAAGGATCACCAGGGGAACTTCTGGGTGTAGAGAATGTTAAATGGGCCAACTGCATGTTTCCAAAATGAGAGCTGGGCTCCTTTGAATATCTGACCCCTCTTATACATTTCCAGATATTCACAATGACGATTTATCTCAGTTATCGCCATATGGTTTTTAACCTCCTCACATACAAAACATTAAAAATGAAAACCGCATTCCATCCAAAATACATTGGTTCCCATAAAGGTTGGGGTATGTGGGATCTGTTGTTTTTCAACCTTCCCCCCAGCTACATACACTAGACCAGGCTTGTCCAACATGAGGCCCGCCAAGCCATTTTCTGTGGCCCGTGGTGCTGAGATGGGAAATGAAAGTAAACATTGTTTACTTTCGTTCCCACCCCTTGTCCCTCCCCCAGGCTCTCAGCATCTTCCTAATGGCTGCTGAAGGGCTGGGGAAAGGACTAGGTTCCTACATTTGCATGCTGGCCCTGCCCTGCGCCAGTCCCACCGGCCACACGGGCCGCAGGAGATCACAGTGCAGCGGGTGGGCGGGTGCGGGGGGTGCGGATGCCGGCGCGGAGGGATGCTGTGGCCAGGCCTGCGGGAGATGGTGCTGCCACTGCTGCTGTGGCTGTCGGGGCAGGAAGCTGGCACCGCTCCCACCTCCCCCCCACGCCTGCAGACATTGCGCTGAGGGTGGTGAGTCACAGGCCCTGGGGAAGGAGGGAGCCCTGCTGGTCGGGCTCGGGCTGCCCTGGGGGAGAGGGAACAGGGGGGTGTCCCTGCACATCCTGCACCCCCATGTAGGCTCTCTGCATATCCCCCTGGCTGCTGAGCCCAGGTGCGCAGGTGTGGAAGCATCCTTGAGGCCACCCAGGTGACAGGGAGGACATGGCGGGGTCAGGCGGCACCCCTTGACCCCTGCCCCCCCAGGCCGTGGCCAGACTGGACAGGCTGCACAAGCACCCGCTCCTGCCGGCCCACTGGGTGATAAAAAGTTCATGATCTGGCCCCATGTTCAAAAAGGTTGGACACCCCTGCACTAGACGGTGCTCTACATGGCACACTGAGAAGATCGTGAACTGATGTTATTCTCAAGGTAGCACCAGATTCCGCACGCATCGGAAACAAGGTTGTGGAGCAGATAATGAGGGGAGTGTGTCAACTTTCTACTTGCACAGAAGGCTTGCCATCTCTTAACCAGTCCACTTAGCCCTGGTCAGGCAATCTGTACAGATAACACTATGAACTCTGAGCTATATAGACAGATATGCTCTGATGTTGCAAATTCTGATTTAATCGGATGGGTAGGGTGAGTTCATTGTTGCTTTGTGTTTTAAGAGTGGCACAAAAGAGCTGGAATGTACAAGTGAATCTGGTCCTATATAAAGTAATATAAAACATGGAACTGTAGGGGGTCAGAGAGAGAGTCTCCTTCTATAGCACACCGCCAACCCCAGTCAAAATCCTGCCCCTATCGCTTGCCAGCAGATCCATTGCCAGAGCATGTTCCATTGTTGTAGGAACGCAGGTAAGGATTACCATACAAATGAGGGTATTTTGCAAAAAGAAACTGAGCTGAGGTTCATTATAGCTGGAAGTCCCAAGTACCACATTTCCTACTTGTCTTAGGCACACACCAGTATGTACCACCCCCCATGCCATTCCAACAGTAACTAAGCACCTCGCAATGAACTTATCTGCATGACATTCCTATGTGCCAGGGCAGTGCTCTTATTCTTATTGTACAAGTGGCTCTGAGAAGTTAAAGCTCAAATCCGCAATCATTTAGGCGCCTAACTTGCCTTCATCTCAAACCAAGAGCTAAACATCTTTATGGATCTAGGTCTGACTTGCCAAGGGTGACACAGAAAGTCTGTGGCAAAATGGGGATTTGAATCTGATCTCCTGAGTTTAGGTTAGTACCTTAAACGCACTTCCTCCTTCTGATTACGATTATCATCTCCTTATGTTGCATTCAATGATGCCAGCCTTCAACACCCACTTCCATTAAAATTTTGTGCATTACAATTTCAAACCAGCGCCTTTGGGCTCTTTTCCAGGCTGCCCCTCCCACTTGAGAAAAGCTCCCTAAAAATGTCTGAAAAATCCATCTCATTGTCTTCTTCAGGCATTCCTTTGCCATGACACCTACAAAATCCTTGACAGCAGATAGGCAGCTGGTGTGATGAGATCACTGTCCATTGGGTTGACTGATGCTGTCTCTTTGTTTCCTTGTTCCACCCTCACTCAAATCCACCTGTTTTCTCTTATCTTACGCTGTCAGCTTTTTGGGACAGGGACCATCTTTTTATTTTGTGTTTATACAATATGAGCCAGGATCTCACTATGCTTGATGACTAGGACTCCTAGGTGTTACAGCAATACAAGTAATAAACCAATAACAATTCAGGACTTCTCTCCTCTTCAGTTATCTTCAATATTCAGCTTAAGGTCACCAATAAAGAGGTTCCATAGCAACTTCTGCATCCTATAAAAACAAAACTGTTATTAACTGAAGCATGTTTGGGAACAGGAAGTGTTCATAGAATAGGGATTTTCTCAAAACATGTAAATGTCTGATTTCAGCAAAGCCTGTATACATAAACTCCACCATTCCCAACAGAGGCTTTCAGATTAAAAAAAATAAAAACAAACAAACAAACAATCTTTCAGAAAAATAGAGGGGAAAAATGTAAACCATCCTTGAACACATGGGTTCAAGAAGTTTTAAGAGGCCTTAATGACCAAACTACTGACAACAAGCACATGTTGGGTTTGTGCATAAATCAGGAATTTAAAAACAAAAAAAATCAAAATCAAGTCAATACCCAAGTATAATTATCTAACTGCAGAGCGTGCAAACCCTATTAATGCAAACTCTATTAGTTGTAATATCTTGGGCACACATCAACAACTAGAAACCAAAGACTTTGTCAGCTGAGCCGTGGTAACTAGAGGGGAGGGGGAAAAAAATCACATCTGCCCTGAGGAAATGTTTAAGACTCCACTACCAAGCACAGCAATTTGACTGATGATGGTTGTGGCTTCCAATTGTTAAGGCATCTTCCCTTTAGAGGAAAGAGGACTTTTGCTGTCTCTATCAAGTGGTTTGCTCTGTCTATCGTACTTTTCTTATGATGGCTGGGCCATCTGGCATAATCTGAACTGTTCCTACTTTCCATTAATTGCACTAGGTCTTTTTATAGCATTTCCCTTGCTGACCAAACTTATACTCTTCCCCAAAATATATGCTGTCCTCTGGTCACTCAGAGTTGCAAATGACTTCCACTCTGCTCCTCTAAACCATGTTGTCCATGAGACCCTGGGGACCTTCAGGTCATCATACAACCTCATGATCGAGGCCAAACTCCACAGTCCCCCAGACTCAGATTTAATTTCAAACCCTTCACGTGAACTGGGGCTGGAGGCATAGTGACTGGGAAACTGCTTTAGGAGGCATTTTACAGCTGGTCCCAACTGCTATAAACATGTTTCTCCCCTCTACATGCGCGCGCGCACGCATGCACGCACGCACACACGCACACACACGCTTCCTTTCAGGAACTGAAAAATTCTCAGTGCACTTTCGGTCCCAAGCAACACTGGTAGCCTCAAAAAAAAAGGATATTAATTAGAGGATAGGGAACTTCCCATAGCTTGAAGCATTTGGGAGGATTGATACTTAAAACTTTGTATTTAACAGAGTAACCTTGAGTAATCTTTTATCTCCTGCAGGATACTATGTAACCTAAATGACATTAGTTTGGCTTTTTCTCTAGAAACTGGCAGCAGCATTACAAAGCCAGGGGGACTGAAACAGAGAAACGTTCCCAGTGTGACTGACAGCATAATGACATTCCAGTGGGTGACTGAATTGGTGCAAGGCTAACAAAGGATCAGAGAGAAACAGTAAGGCTCACCATATCATCTACAAATTCATATTTTATTTCATACATTTTTACTTGATTGGATTAGCACCATAGACTTGAAGTTGTCCCCAGGCTGCATACAGTCATATTATGGATGGGGTGGGGGGATGGTAGCTCAGCTCTAGTAAAATACAGGTTCACCTGCTATTGAACTCTGTTAGCTCAATAGACTTGTTCAGGACTAGAACAGAGATTTCTGCGTTTTAAAGTCAATGAGACCATTGTGGGCTGCCTCCCCCCTTGTTTCCTTTCTGAAGTGAATACTTGAACAGTTGAAATGGAGAGCTGCTGAAGGCACTGCATTTCCCTTGATATTCAACCCACACGTGAATGCTCATGTAGGTGTCATACCTAGCTAATTAAATCACCAAGATTGTTTTTAAATAAGCCTCGCTGTGGGGGAGCTGCCTTTTAAGCAGGCGCAATGCAGTCTAACAGGAGAGGCGATTATTCCACTTGATTTATTGTACAGCATTTTAGATTGGTTTCATTTATTGTTTGGAACCACAGTAGGTGTTGGGGACTTTTCACTTGTTAGCACAGTGCTTCATTCAAGTCTTCTGCATAAGAAGTCTGCAGTCCTACAAGCATTACAAATTAATTCATGGATTCAAGAAATAATGTTGCTATACTTCAAGTATCTACATCTCCTGACACTTCTTTTTTGTTAAAAGGGTTTCTTGAGATGTAATCATTATTTTAGTTCTTCCTTTTCTCACTTTTCGTAGTCTTCTGTTGTAAATGTTGCTTCTTTCTTTTCTGCCTGTAGGGTGCACTCTTGTGACAATATACAGTTCAACTTGAAAGCTTTCCCCAGGGACCAAAGGCATCAACTTCATAGAACATGTAAAAGCCATTGTGCCCCACCCCACCTTTAGCTGTGCTGTTTAGCTGGTGGTCTTAATAAATATTTATGCACATCAGCAGCTAAGGCTCTTCTATTTTCTAATTCACATGAATGCAAAGATCCAAGTACTTTTTTTTACTTCAGATAAAACATTCAGTGCCCATGTATCTTTCCTAAATTTAATGAGCGTGAACTAAAATGTTTATATGCTGTAATGACACTGTTTAGTCTGTTTGCTTGCAAACAAAAAATACATTTGAAATTTAAGACAGCCGTTCCAAAGACAAGCAATCCAGAGTTACTGGCACATATATGGTGATATTACCAGTATTGAGTCCTAATCAAAGATTACTACAAACACATACAATAATTTTGGTTTTTTAAGTGTTGATTTACAAAGGGACGATTAACTGGTTACTGATGAGCTGATTCGGCATCTCTGACATCACCGGGACTGCACATGCTAGTAAGAATTTCTCACATGAGTAGAGAACTAGAAGGAATAATCCCATACAAAGAATTCACTGTACTTCAATCTCCACAAGACTAATAAAAAAAATAGTAAAACTCAGTACATCAAATACCAGAACAAACAATCTAAAGCTATTAACGTGAGCATTCATGTACCAAATTGTATGACAAAGATTACATGAAGGGCCTGCAGGGGAACTACTCACATTAATAAAAATTGCAAGATCATGGCCAAACCCTTTGAAAATGGTATCCGCTACACCAAGAAATCTATTGCTCAGTAAAATATATGGCTGTTATTCTGTCTGATTCTACAGTTTTGCTTAGAAAAAAATTTCCAGAATTAGACAGATCTCAGGCAACCAACTTGTCTTAAGTGAGTCAATGAGTACACTGTCAAAATACAAATTTCCTGAACACCCACCATAAATTGTGGTAGACACTGACCCAAAACCACGTGTTTATTTTTCGAAGTCAAGAGTTGATTAAAGTTCTCGAGGTTTTCACATTTCTTTTTAATGCTTCCTTTTTGATACAGCGCATGGAAAATTGGATAAGCACACACTAAAAATATAATTCCAAAGATACTTCGACCTACACAAAAAGAAATCTTTATTCTCAAGGGGGAAAATAAATATTCTCTGGGATCTGTTAAGAAAAAAGGTATGTTTTTATTCAGGATGATACATAGCATACAATATTGCTTGCTGCCTATTTAAAAATGCTTTGTATAAACAATCAAGCTGGACTCTGATTTTCGGTCATATTATACTTTGGATTTCAAGAGCGTCGTCACCATCTTAATTATCATCCTCCGCTACAATATTAGGCAAAGTTAAATTTAAACTAGGTAGAAGATTTACGGTGACTTAAGCCCCTCTTTTTTGCTTGTTTACCTGATGTAACAGCACAGCATTTCTACTTTCCAAGAGAAAGACAATTTATGTCAAAATGATCCAACAAGTCATTTTCATATGAACTTGCCAGAGGACACAACTTTATTAACTTTAAATTACTAAGGCACATGAGAGAAACCTCTTAACAACAATACTAGTAATACTGCCCCATGGCTTTAAATTATGGTTTCACATAGGCAAAGGCTCCCACTTACTCTTCTTTTTATTGAAAAATTAATTACTTCAACCAATCCCTGCCGCCCCAAAAAGTGACATCGGCTTCTTACTGTTTGTTTTAACCTGACATGGTTTACTGCCACTTGGGGGTACTTGCTAGAGTGGATGTTTGGTTACTAATTATAAGATTATTTGAAATTGTTTGTGAAAAACAAGTAGTTTTCTCTGTACTTAAATGAAGGAAATACACTTTTAATGACTGGAGTGTCTGTGGTTGGATGGTGGGTTGATTTTGTAGTAGATGACAACATTTATTTCTATGCTGAGCTAACAACTAATCTAAAATACAATCTTATCTAATTTTCATGAGGAGTACTACTACATTTTAAATATGCAACAGCAACTTTAACTCACTGAAACAGAAAGATGAGCCAGACATGCTGCAAAAACCAGACAGGAGCAGGCATACAGTTCTGCAAAGCAGGACTAAGTTTTTGCCTCCTCCCTCCCAAACTGTTTAATTTTCTTGCAGTGGGACATTTAAAATAAAAGATCTAAGGACATTTTCAGTCACGCTGGTGACAAAAATGATCAGCGTGGTTTTCTCTGGAAACATAGGATTTAGGCCTCGGTCCTACAAACTCTCTCAGCTTGTCCCATAGGAGTAATTCCCTGAGTGAAGTCAAGCAGCTCTCTTTTCCCAGTATCAGAGCCTTTTGAAGCTTAAGATTTGATTTGATGCTTTACAATCTCTGCCTACAATCATCAGAACAACAAGAAGAACCCACGAGTTCCTTAAAATTGGGTCTGCGCATGAATTTGAGACCAAGTAGCTGTCAAAACTACACTACTTTCCAAACAAATCATTTCTAAGATTATTTCCTAAACATGTTTACGAGGCACTTCTCACTGAGAAGCAGGAGTGGGGGGAGTGCAAATCCCTATTCTTTTTTTCTTTATTCAGCCGTGACAACAGCACTAAGCATCTACACAAGAAGCAACCCAAACAGTGCCCGTTCTGCATGAACCACATGCTGGAAATTAAAACTTCAGAACCCATTTCAGGAGCTGACTGCGTTTCCGGGGGAGCCTCCTGTGAAGCCGAGTTCGCTGTGGCCTCCTCCGGGTCTGATGGGGTTAAGCCCTGCGCTGTCCCCTTCCAGGGAGGCAGTTTCACATGAATGGGGCACTTCCACCCTGCCCTGCGCAGGGGAAGGCACTCCGGGATGGCCAAGGCTTGGGGCAGCAAAGTGTCTTTGTGGGACTCGGGGGCAAGCTGAGCAGCAGGTGGGGGGACTACAAGAAAGGCAGCCCGAAAGTGGTAATTTTTGGATTATGATGCTTGATAAAAGTTTGCCCGGGCGCTGCTTGGGGGATGGGGGCCAGCAGCAAGTCATGCTTTTTTAGACTCGAGACCCCCTTCAGAAAGTGCGGGCTCGCATTTCTCAGCCCAGGAAAAGAAGCGGGCGGCTGTGGTGCGGGCGAGCCCCCCGTGCCCTTACCTGTACCAGGCGAGGCCCCGCTCGTAGTGGCGGTCGAAGAAGTGGGGCTCGGCGCCCACGGCCCTGACGTCCGGGTGCACGCGCAGGAACTCCAGCAGCGCCCGCGTGCCGCCCTTCTTCACGCCGATGATGACGGCCTGC
>NW_005842601.1:350988-367985 GCF_000455745.1 Alligator sinensis | reverse complement strand
GCGTGGTGCGGGGGCTGCAGGAAGAGGACTGGGGCTGTGACCTGCTGTGCGATGCCCCG
This sequence comes from Alligator sinensis, assembly GCF_000455745.1. NCBI lineage: Eukaryota > Metazoa > Chordata > Crocodylia > Alligatoridae > Alligator > Alligator sinensis. Next base: position 367,926 of record NW_005842601.1, on the reverse strand, counting down.
CGCGCTGTCCCGTCGGCTAGACCGGTGTTTCTCACCCAGTGGGAGTTTCTCAACCAGCAGGTCGGGCGGGTGGGACGGACTTCAACGCATTGAAAAAAAAAAAATCAAAGTGGTTCGCACTTCCCACAGATGAATCGACAGATCTCCGGAGCAGGGCAAGAACTGGGGGGTTGATTTTATCAGGGTTTTTTGACACATTGGTTGGTGGGACGGAAGTGCAAAAGGTTGAGAGCGCTGGTCCCTCCCAGCTGCGTGGCGCGTGCACACCTGGTCTAGGCCGGCGCTTCCCAAACTCTTCCTTGGCGTGTCTTCCTCAGCGTAGCCCCTCACCTCAACCACCAGCTATCCATCCCCACCGCCCCATCCGCTGATGTTGCCGCCCCACTTGGGGTCCTGACGTGCAGTTTGGGAATGGCTGCTGTAAGATGTCCATCAGGGACGTCCCGTCTGGTCTGTACCTTTCTATACATAACCTCTAGATGACTTGGTCGAGTTCATAGGACTTCCATGAATCTGCACAAAGGCAAATCAGAAGAGGGCGAGGGTACACCTAGGCAGCATCTGTCTACTTTGCTACATCCACCACTATGGTTTTGGAGCACAAATGTCTGATTTCAGCCCTGATCCTGGCAATATGCAAAGGAAAAGCTCTATAGGTAGAAGCAGTTGCACTGAAGTCAGCAGGAGAAAGTTATTCACATGTAAATGGGGCGCAAGCCTGAGTCTTTGCAGGATTAGGGACATCGATTAGACTAAGCCACACAGAAAGTCCATGAGTCCTGAAATCAGATCCAGCCCCTTCATTTCAATGAACCAATGAATCCCACAAGGTCTAGTTGTGGGATTCGGCCCTTGGTTTGTATTCTGTATACACACATGCAACAGCATATTGCTCCCAAAACTTATAATTCTCCTCTGGGAGTCAATGAAACAGCTATCAGCTTCATGCCTTGACCGCCTGATACTAAGGACTTCATTATTTCATTGCCTGTGGGAATGTCCTTTCAATTTAAAATGTTTGTCATAGATTACAGAATTTTTTAACAAACTTGCACACGAAACACTTGCCTTAGATCTTTTTTCCCTGTTTATTTGGTGTGGATTTGGTATGAGCCTCGCTAAGAAATTAAACTTCAACTGCTTGGAAGTAAAGCTTGCATATTTGCAAATTATTCAATGAAGAGGAAAAAAAACTCCCAAATTTGTAATGAATAATAATCAGCCATCTGCAGAGCTGGTTGAATAATAAATATATATATTTGCAAATAGAAAATAGGGTAAAATTAATAACAAGTGATATTTGGAATGAACTGTTTCATCAGGTTTATTTAGAAATGAATAACACCTTTTTATCTTTTAGTAAAAAAAATGCTGTCCCTAATGTATGTATTTCAAGATCTACACCTACCTCAGATACATTGCAGTCAGGGAATTTTAAGATCAGTGACCTTGACTTTATTGTTCTGATTTACAAAGGTGTTAGTCTGCTTAATCCAAGCTTAACAGGCCATTGGTCTAGCATGGGTGAGACACACTGGGCATGTCTACACATATGCTTTAATGTGCAACAGCCTATTTTACCTCACATTAAAAATCATGTAAAAAACCCTGCAATTACACTAATGTGCAGTAAAATAGGCTACTGCGCATAAGCGTCACTTTAAAAATGTGCACTTTTGGTACTACGCAGTAGGGTAGCTGAATGCACATTTATTTAGTGCCTTTCATTGGAGGTATTAAATGTAATTCACATTAGGAGATGCGCATTAATGCACATGAAAACACACTCACTGGGTGCACTAAGTCAACTTAAAATAAGGTGACTTAACTAAGTTGACTTAAATTAAGCCACATCAGAGTGTGCACACTTACAGCTCCTTTACATGGTGACAGCCATCTTGTGAGCTCAGTTGACTTAACTAATGTGACTCAATATACTTCAGAGGTGTATTATCTTGCACCACATTTAAGTCAGCTCTGCTCCGTGTGTGTGTCCTCTCTGACAGTTAAGCAGACTTTAAAAAGCTAAGTCAGCTTAACTGTCAGAAAGTTAGTGTGTGTGTATGCACCCACTGAGGAATGACCTGGCTAAGATTACATCAGCTATCTTTGACTCCTTATCCAGAATGACCAGGTACCCATAAGCAGCTGGAGGTAGCCTTTTACATGACTCCAGAAAACAGCTTTAACTTATGCTTTTGGAACTGAAGCAATGTACTTTAAGTACTCTACCTACCCCTTACTGAAGTATCGGGGTGCCTAAGAGTGTAGTAAAATTTGCAAATGGATCTAAACAGATTAAGCACCCAACTACTAACTAGATACGTACCTGCTTCTGTAGGTGACTAATAGATATCTTTGTAAATACAGGTCTTGATTCAAAGCCAGTTCAAGTCAGTGAAATGACTGACCTAATTTTAATGGAATTTGGAACAGGCCTATATAAGAAATGTGATCAGTTTAATGTGGCTTTGTTTCTTTATGCAGCTTGTTATTTCTGTGTGCCAGACATATAGAATGACCATGCATTTTACACATGAGTAATTTTCATTTCAGAATTAGGAAAACAAAACCAAAAAGAGAAAAAGTAAAGTCTCCATAAGAACATGGTGTCTTTCTTCAAGTTCCTGGACATATGTGCTTAGGTGATCATATCAGCTAAAGAAATGGAAGTTGCTAATCTGCAAGGTAGGGTGAAGCTTGAAGGTGTGCGGGCCGGGCGCGAGCCGGGCCCTTTTTCGTGCTGCACGTGGGCTGTGGCCAGCAGCCCGGGCATGCGGGGTCGGAGAGGGCACGCGTCAAGCTAGAATTAGGCACAGACTCGTAGCGGTAGATTTAAAGATTGTTTACTTACACCGGAGATGGTTGCGGTACAGGCTGGAAAACTTGCTTGAGTTGCAGTTACAGACAAAGACAACACGAATGGTCATGTGGAGTTTGCTAGGCTCCACGGAAACAGAACTCGGGATGCCCTGGACAAGCGCGCCACCAAAATGGAAACTTCGTAAATACGTCTTATAAAGAATTATCGCTCGAAGACAGGAAGAGGTGGGCGATGGATCAGGTCGCCAAACTCCTCTGAATCTCACACAGGGTTTCTATTACCCTGCTGTGTACCCAGAATCCCCACGAGATGGATGTGGAGTCCTCTTCAGCTTGGGCGGAAACCGCTCAAGCCTCTTATACGGCTAACAGGCCAATCGTTAGCCACCACGTGGGAATAATTTAGAACTAGCCAATAAATGGACACAAATTTGCATGCGGGTGGCAGGAACTCCTTTGCGGCGTGCATTTCTCTTGCAACTTGAGCAATGCACCCTGCAAAGAAAGGTGCAAATAGGCGGGAAACTCTTCCTTGCACCGGGGTTCTCCTCTGCAGCAGAAAACTCTACCGTGCAACGAAGCTGCAATTTAGCGGGTATAATTCTAGTGCCGAAGCACACACAAAAAACATACCTTTGGGTTATGACAGAAGGTAAGGTAAAGCTTGAAAATCTCTCTCAAATACCAGGAGGCAAAAATGTAACTGAAATGCATTATTAAGCAAAACAGCCATGTGGTTTTTAAGCCTATCTAATGATTTTGCACAGCCTGACTCATTATTTGTAATACTTTGGGTGAACAATACTGGTACTTCCCCTCTAACTAGCTGCAACAGTTCTGTAATCAAGATTACATTTTAGTAATTTAGGGGTGCAGTACACAGAAAACAAACAACATCACAGTTTCATAACTACAACTAGGCTGATGAAAAAATACATTTTCACTTTAAGGATGATAATAGCATTTTCTTAGCACCTTACAAGATTGGGCCCAAAGGAGGAACAGAATGCATAAGCATAAATCCTGTGTGTGTGCACATGCACGCATGTGTGTGTCTGCATGTGTGTAGCAAGAGAGAAAGTGTCAGAGTTTGGCCCTAATTGGATTTTTCAGTGTCAGGTGTAATTCTTATCATTATTTGTATTCCACATTTATGCATTTTTGGTACAGACACTGTGTTTGCTAAATACTGCATTTCTGAAATTGGAAAAAGCAGATGTACACAGTTTATTTATATTTAAATAGTGTTATGATAGTGTATGCTCCTCAGCTATTTTATTTTTAATACAAAACAACCCTTTTAAAGGTAATATTTATCATTTTTCAGGAATGTAGGGCATTTGAGCAACAGGTACTTTACATTTTGGTTGCAATGCACAGTATTGGTACCTATTTATTCATCAAGGCAGAATTATTTAGAGAATTACTTTGTTCTTTTGTCTTGAATTTTAATTTTGTGTTTATCATTTTGTCTATTTATTATGTCTTTCCCAAGTTTTTGTACTACGGCCCATCACCATAGGATCTGAGAGTCTCCCACGTCACATAGATGGACAATTTCAAAGTGTCCAGTGGAGGTATCAGGAAACTGCAAGCTAGATCTGGTGCACCACATGATTTTATCTGGTCCACAAAGCTGGGGAGCCAGCAACAATTCAGTAGCGGGGGAAGCAACAGTGGTGGCTGGTAGGGCTGTGCGTAGCGGGCCCTATTTGATTTGGATTTGGGTTGGCCCAAATCAGGAACACTGATTTGATTTGTTGATTCGGATCACTGTCCCTGATTCGATTCAGCTGAATCTGAATCTGAAGATTCGATGCTGATTCAGAGAATCAGTCATTTGGACACAGACACAGCTTTAAAAGTTTTTTCTACACACCTTGAGGTAGCAGGTGTGGCTCGTGATTGCTGCGATGCTGGGGGGCATGGAGCAACCCACAGGAGTGGGGGCCCTCCACGTGCTCAGCGGAGAATCTATTCGGAGAGATTAAAGGGTTCTCGGATTCGATTCGGAGATTCTGCCATCGAATTGGGCCAAATCTCCACCAAATTGAATCAGGGACTGAAGCTTCGCACAGCCCTAGTGGCTGGTTGCATGCAGCAGCCTATCTGCAGGCTGAGCTGTCTTTAGTCAGCCCACTGTTCCCAAATACTCAGTGTTGCCAGCCCCGGGCTAGCAGATTTCATGGACTTTCTGGTGATTCTCTCTGGGTTACAGAAAGCTCTTTTTAGGGAAGGTTTCTTTAAGGGAAGCAAAAGGGAAGTTGCTGACTCTGCAAATGCCATTCAGTTATTGTGGCAAAGCATTAACACATTTTGCGACATTTCCTGAAGACTGTCAGGCTCTGGATTTGTCTAATTTGCCCTGGGAGTTCATTCAATAGCCAGATTCCTCTTGAGCGATGGCTGTTGTTATACTGAATTCCTCCATTCTAATTTGTCTCTCCCCTTTTATTCTTCTTTGTTAAATTGCTCAGTAATTTTAAGACATACAATAAATTTAAACAAAATAATGTAAAAAGCTGCAAATCCTTGAGAGACCGTTCCTGACCCAGTCTCTTTATTTCCTCAGAGAGATTTCTTGTTTTCATTGGAATCCCATGGGATGATTTTTTCTCCTTACACCACAATGTTTTTTAGGGGGCAAAAGAGAAAATAGAGAAAGAGTATTGTAAATTTTACCTTGGCCCTTCAGATGGATAAGGTCTGATCTAAAGCCCATTGGATCCACTGAGATTTAAACACATGCCAGAAGTGTTTAACTCAACTGGGGCTGTAGTGTGTTTCATCAGTAGTTTCCCCCAGTACTTTACAAAGGCATCTGAGTATCAGTATCTCCATTTTTACAGATGAGAAGTAAGGTACAGAGAAATTAACCCACTTTTCTGGCAAATCAGAGGCAGAGCTGAGACCAGAACCTCAGACTCCTGAATCCCAGGTGCTTGGCCTTGTCCCTGGATCACACCAGCTCCTCTCAACAGCAGGCACTAGCATTAAGGTTGCTGAAAGATTATCACTGTACAGACCTGTTTGCACTCATGCATTACTTTCCTAAGTTTCTCCCTCTCTTAATCATTCCACACTATTCCCCCCACCTAAAGGAGCTTTCTGCTGTGAAATTTCCTTTTGCTTTTCCTAAAGCCCCAGGCAAATATGGACAGTGTGATTTTGGGATCAAGCATCAGATCCCATCACACCATATTGTTCCTGCACTGGCAAGTAGCAAACTCCGGTCCGTGGCTGGGAGGTGTCAGCTGATCTGGGCTCCCAGCTGCAAGGCTGCATGGTGCATCCCCCAGGTGGGAGCTCGGGTCAGCTGACGGGGCTCTAGCCCAGTAGAAACCTATAATCCAGCTGTTCTCCAAAGGCTCGGAGCCCCGATCAAGGGCTTAGATGCACCCCTGTGGCTTGGAGCAGCAGTGGATCATGGCTCCCAGCCTTGGAAGCATATGGGAGTCAAGGGTTTCCATGTGCTCAGGAGGCTTGGAGCACCAATCAACCTGGCCACATGTTGAATTAACGGCATGATAGGAACTGGTCATAAAGTTACTACACATATTTTGTGTAATAACTGTGTGGCTTACTCTTAGTTTTATCACACCATTAATTTCATTAACATCTGGCTTTGGCCCACTTAAAATGTGGGCCAAAGAAAAAGTATAACCCTTCTCCTATTGAAGTCAACGGCAAATCTCACTGATTTTACTGGAAGAGGGATCTGTTCTATTACCTGAAAATATGACTTAGGTTTCCAAAAGTGGTGGTTTCAGTTGCCTTAGATTTGGGGGTACAAAACTAAGAAATACCTTAAAAGGGCCTGATTTTCAGGAAAGCACCTGCCCTCTGAAAATTGGGTCTATGGAGGCAATCATAATATTAATCGCTTTGGAAAATACAGGCCTGTGTCCTTGCTGCCAGTATTCAGTTAGGGAAGCTGTTTCCTTACTATATAGGAGAGTGGATGACTGTGAGTTACACTGCATTAAGCCTTAAATGCTTCATTGATGGGGACCCGGCCCCCAGTGGAACTTCTGTGATTATTTTTTTTACTGGTGACCCCAAATGTAGACAGGACTGAGGGTTAATTTGGGAATTTGGGGGAAAGGGGACTTGGAAGACTGAGGCTAGTATATCCTGCCAAGTGATTATAAGGTCTGCAGCCAAAGGGAACTACTCTCAGTCAGAAAGCTGCTCCAGAAGAAAACATCCCATTGTACCATGGGAGGTGGAGTAATGGACAGAAAAGAGAGAGACAGATTGATAACCAAGGGGCAATCTGACCCTGTATGGTTTTGTACAACAAAAGCCCCTTCATTTAGAATGAATAGGAACAATAGCTAATGGGGACAGGCCAGCAGCAGCCTGTGGATTTGAGAACCCAGAGGAGAAGAGTCAATAGAGGGTCCTGTTTTACCCAAATCCTCTATTGATCTCAGTAATCTCATGGGCTTCCCCCCTCCCCCCTTTTGAAATCACACTGAAAGTTCAAGAACTTTTTATTTCCAAATTGTATGGACATGTGTATTGTCCTCTAGGAATTCCACTGAGGCCATCTAACTCATAGCATGTGTGCCCCTGCCCCAGACAGATTTAAACCTGCTCCTTGGAAGGCAAATGGATCATAGCTCTATGGGGCTCCCTCTTTCAGATTGTTTTTATTCTAGTGGATAAAGGCTCTGGGTCTCACTCTCCATCAGATGACTCATTGGCCCTGAGCACAGGTAAAAAGGCCTGGGAACCATGGGCAAGCTCTACTTCAGGGTTACCTTTGGCAGAGCATTAATAGGAATAGCTGCCTTCACCCAGCAGCATGCATTCCCTCCAGCCCTAAAGCACCATCTGATGTGGAAGGTGGGGTCTTATTTATGTCCCTCACCTTTCTGGTACCTGATTGTATGACTCCCAGGTTATGTTCAGACATTGGGATCCTTTCTACTGAGAAAGGATCCTGCACTCCCTCCCCACTGAGCACTCACAGGGACCAACTGAACCCGCCTCTCCTTGAACATTTGAAGGAATCCTATGAATAAAGATGAACTCTCAGTTTACCAGTGATTTTCTGAGGGCAGTTTCACAGAGTTGAATGAAGAGACTCATAGGAAATAGGTCAGGGTTATTCATTGCTACTAATTCTTTCCATTATTTTTTTCTATTAAATGCTCTTATATACTAGAAGAAACTCAGGTATAGTAGGGTGCCCCCCTCCAGTCTGGAGAAGGTCAAAGTAGTGCAGTTATATTGAAGTCAGTGGCCCTGTCCTGACATATACCATGCCAGGATCTGGTCATAGTCTAAGTTTCATCTGCCTAGTCCTTTCTTTCTCTATGTTTTATTATTTCATGTAGTAAGAGTGCATGTTTTGGGAAGCAGAAACTTCCCTTTTCCATTAGGTGTCTATCCAGGGCCTACCAAATCGAGTCCTCGCTCCTGATTAGGCACTGCCACATCAAAAATACTGGTAATAATTTGAATGTTGTTTGATCCATTCTCTCATCTTCATAACACCGTAGCTTTAATCTTTCTTTGGCACCATGCAGTGACAAATAAAGTCCCACAGCTAAGCCAGGAGGCTGATGTGAAGTCACAGGGCCCTAAGTTCATATCTATTTTTCTGGGTAGCCATAGAGGAAAGGTGGATAAAGAGACAAGATAAAGAGAAGAAAATGAATAGAAGAGGAAGAGCAGAGCTGCTTCGTGCTTCCCTTTCCTGTGCCTTCACCACCACTCTGTGAGGCTGAAACTCTTTGGCTGGGACGAGTGATGCTTCAGGGTCACTCTCCAGTCCAAAAGGTGGAAAAAGGGGGTTTGGACAGGTTTCTTGGGGTTGGTTTTTTGTTTGTTTGTTTTTTTTAATCTATGGTTAACTGAAAACTTTTAGGGAAAGCAGACACTTTTCACAGATAATTTGGTTTAGTCAAAAATCCAGTTTTCTGTGGCAAAAAGGTTTTGAGGCCCTAGTCTGAGGGCTATTATACATCCACATGCAAATAAATTCAGACTATGACACTAGGGGTGGTGCCTGTACCCTAGGAAACAGAGGCAAATTTTTATGGGTAGAGTACAAGCAAAAAGAAATTTTACCCTTCTTGCTTTAGTTACTGCAGGAGGCAGCATCCCCTTGCTCCTATTGTATTGTATCCAGCAGTAAAAAAAACCTATGACCACCTTCCATCTGATATCTTCTCCCAGGTAGGGAATGAAACAAGGCCAACCTCACTAGAGAGCTGGCACAAGAAGAGAGGACATCTGGGAGGCATCATTGCAAGAGCATGAATTAATAAGAGCCAGTAAGAGGAGGAGACTGAATAGGATTTAAAGACATTTCAGCTCCTGCATAGAAAAAGTCCATGCTGCGACTTTCAGTTACCTATAGTTATTGTAAGCAGAATACTGATTTCTCTAGCACCAAAGAACTGGATCCTGCCCTCCGTGAGACCACCCTGAATTCATGATGCCACCACAGGCATAAAGGCGAGAGAACTTGGCCAAGAATTCTGCATTATGTTATACAGCATATAACCTATGGGGGCAAGTGGGTCAAAAGTTCAAATGAGCCTATAAATGAAGCAGATTCACACAGCAGCCACGTTAGTCTTTCTCTCTGATATGTGGGCTGTTGATTTATTTGGCGAGTTTCCACAGGCTTTTAATAGCTCAGATGTTCTGTGAAATCCGTTATCACAGTGTTTCCCGAAGTCCCAAAGTACACAGGCCTAGCCAGGGGCAGAGGACACAGCCAGGACTCTCAGCTTCTCACCAGAGTCCCAGTTTTCATTTTTATTTTTGAAAAGTTAGTCTCTGACTGACTGTTATAGTTGTCAGAAAAGCTTTGATAACATATAACCCAGACTGCAGGTTCTGGCTGCTTGAGTTTGCAGACAGCCTGAAACAATAACTTGGAACTGCCAAATAGCAATATTGTTAATGGCTTTTCTGGGATTTCTGGAAATGGGGATTTGACACAATGCTGTCTTGTGGTCACTGCACAAATATTTCAGGATGTGCAGAGGCAGGAGAAAGCAGACTAGAGACAGACATGGAAGCATACAGAACTGAGATGTGTTATGAGTAAGAATCAGTTTTGTTGGTGATGTAATATTTAATAAGAGCATTTCACTGAAATCTGAGCCTTCCTGCCCCTTTGAGAATACATCAGAGATCTGAAGTTTTGGGATACTGTGTCTGTTAAGAACATGGGGGGGGGTGAATTACTCAACACAGCCTCTCAAACTGGAGACATGGCACACGCAGATGGAGGGCTTTCATCTTGTTCAAGTTAGTACCTCTAAAAATTAGGTCATTTATTTAGAGGCCAATTTAAATATACTTATATAAATATATATATAACTGTCTGATTCAGAATACTATTTTAGCTTGTCCTGAACCCTAAGCACATAACTAGATTTATTATTTTCAATGGGACTAAGCATGTTCTTATAGTTAAGCATGTGCTTAAGTATCTTGCTGAGTCAGGGCCCACATTTGGCCCCCAAGTTTTCTTATTCTGGCCATTCAGTTTTTTATCTTTGGATCCAATCACTTCTAAACAGAGTGCACCCAGAATTTATGATGCTAATAAACTAATGCATCCAACAAGAAAATTACTGCCTCTGACACACACACTTGTGTGATTTATAGGCCAATATCCTGTACGTTACCAATGTCATTCAAAGACCAAATACTAAATCCTATATATAGCAGTATGTTCTTCTTTGGGGCAGGGACCTTGTCTTCTGACCTCCTTGCTGAGCATCTACCACACTACTGATATTCAGTCATTGGTATTCCGGTGCACTTTAGGCACACACCACATGGCTACTTAGTCATTTAGTCATGTACATACACCACTGGAACAGTCAGAAACATTTTTGTCTGTGCTGTTCATAAACAATAGGCACAAGTGCTAGTCTTGCCCCTCCTACTGCCCCAAGGGTATAAATCTGCAGAAACAAGAAGAGCTAGGGTGAATAAGGGACTATGGCTCCACTCCCACCATCCTACATCTGTATCATAGTAGATATGCCCTCAACTTATACCAGACAGCCCTGTACTCTGGGCTGTGCCTCAGTGGCACAACTAAGCCATTAATGCTTGCATTACAAAGCTATTAATATGAGGAGAAAGTGCTGTCTGCTGGTTAGAACCTGGCACCTGGAAGTCACCACTCTTGGGATATAATTCTGATTCTGCGTATGATTTGTATGAGCTTAGGTAAGGCCCTGAACCACTCCGAGCCTCAGCTCATGCACTCAGTGGGGATAAGAAAGCTCCTTTACCTGCCGCAGGTTTGTGCAAACTGATTAATGTTTGTAACAGGGGTGTAGGTTGTAGCTGTGTTGGTCTAAGGACATAGGCAGAGAAGGTTCTTTGGGTGAATCTGGTATCTTTTATTAGACCAACTTAAATAGTTGGAAAAAAAAATGTTAGCAAGCTTTTGGGAAGAGCACACACCAACTGCAGAGGCTTCCTCAGCCAGACAGTGGGTTTTAAATCTGAAAGCTTGCTAAAATAGTTTTTTCCCAACTATTTAAACTGGCCTAATAAAAGATATCAGATTCACCCAAAGAACCTGGTCTGTTAATGTTTGTAAAGCACCTTGGATGGAAGGCACCTTACACATAGTTTAAAATATGGGGTGTTCTCATTAATGCAAACCACATATTATGCATCTAACTAACTGTAACACAGAAGTGGATGATATATGCACCCAGATATTTCATGGAAAAAACAGTCTCCAAGTAAATTGATGTCTTCTGGGTCTTCACAAAGGCCCATAAAACTACAGAACAATCTATATGTGCATGTGCAACCCACTGCTCAGTATGTGCTATGCTTCATCCCCTGAACAGTGAGTTCCTTAAGTTTGTCTGGCAAACCGAAATGAACAACACATCGGTAGCATTATCAGGAGTCCTCAGCTATTGCAGGCAAATATTTACAAGAGCTCCGAAAGAGACACCCATAAAAGGCTCACTAGTATAGCTTTGTGAGGATCACTTGAGACAGCTATATTAGCTGGAACATGGAGTAGTTACACTCCTGCTGCCCTCCTCCTGCTTTTTGAAACAGATACTTGTCTATTTTATTACCTTTATTTGTGTGATGTTTTATATGTGCTCTGTAGTCCCATTTTGCTTGGTTTAATGTGATTGTGACTTACTATAATTTGCAATGACAATAAATACCATCTAGGGCTTTTGTTTTTTAATAACATTCTCAATTCTAAAAAGTCCAAACCAAACAATGAAAACAACCTAGGGAAAATTAAACTCTAAATCTCCATTTACAGTTCTCTATTAAAAACACAATTAGAGCAGGGTGAACATTTGGCAATAAAGATTGTTATTTTTTTCCTGTTTAAAAATACAGTTTTGGCAGTCCTGAAATATTTTCTGGAAATGCATCAGTTCTAATGAAATATTAATTAGGAAGTTTTCTTAGATCCAAGGTGGACTTGGTGGTTAGAAACAGAGAATCACCTCCAAGATACAAAGTCCCTGAGGTTAAGACATCCCATGGGAAGAGAGAGCCAGGTTTGGTTCCTTGTTTCACTCGATTCAGAGCAGGAACTGAAGCCAAGGTATCTCACATGTTGAGCCAATGCCCTAGCTCCAAGCTGCAGGGTCATTTTCTGTTTAGGCTAGTGAATATTTAATTATTAAATAGAAAGTTGAAGAGGTAATAACAAAAGAGACAGACTCTAGGCTTAAGGGACTTACCTGGGATGTGAAAAACAGGATAGGTTGTGAAAACACAAGGATAGGTTACAGGGGTGGGCAGACAGGAACAGGATGCGTTTCAATACGGACAAGTGCAGGGTGCTGCACTTGGGTAGAAGGAACCAGCAGCGCACTTATAAGATGGGGAGCTCCCTACTTGAGAGCACGGAGGCGGAAAGGGATCTTGGTGTCATTATTGACTCCAAGATGAACATGGGCCGACAATGCGAGGTCATGGTTGGCAGGGCTAACCGGACCTTGTCGTGCATCCACAGGTGCATCTCGAGTAGAGCGAGGGAGGTGATCCTCCCCCTCTATGCGACGCTGGTCAGGCCGCAGCTGGAGTATTGTGTCCAGTTCTGTGCGCCCCATTTCAGGAGGGATGTGGACAACATGGAGAGGGTCCAGAGGAGGGCCACCCGCATGATCCGGGGACAACAGGGCAGACCCTACAGTGAGAGACTGCGGGACTTGAACCTATTCAGCCTCCACAAGAGAAGGCTGAGGGGGGACCTGGTGACCGTCTATAAACTCACTAGGGGGAACCAGAAGGGTTTGGGGGAGACGCTGTTTCCCCTAGCCCCTGCTGGCATAACAAGGAATAATGGGCACAAGTTGATGGAGAGGAGGTACAGATTGGACATCCGAAAAAACTACTTCACAGTCAGGGCGGCTAGGAGCTGGAACCAACTTCCAAGGGAGGTGGTGCTGGCCCCTACCCTGGGGATCTTTAAGAAGAGGCTGGATACTTACCTGGCTGGACTCATTTGAGTCCCGTTTTTGTTTTTAGGGTGAGTGGTTTTGTTTGTGTTTTTGGGTTGTTCTCCCGCCCTGGCGGGGGGTCGGGCTAGAAGATCTATTAGGTCCCTTCCGACCCTGAAACTATGAAACTATGAAACTATAAGTTTACCTCTGTGCTCTACTTGCCCTAGGGAAGGTAGAGAAAGGTGGTGTTAGTCTGAAGTCAGGCAGAAGGCAGGCGCGTGAATCTCAATTTCTCCTATTTTAGGTCCATATCCTAATTACCTGGCTTCTGGGGGCAGGGAACTCACGTGCTCTTGCTTTGTTTTTTAATGTTGTTTTATTTTGGGAAATATTTCAACATATCTCAGTTTTGTTCTACAGCAAACCAAAACAAATTAAACACCCTTGAATTTCCTTTTGGAAAACAGTTTTCTGGCCAACCTAAACATGTGTAGTAAATGTCAAATGTAATCTTTGGTGTTTATTGTTTTACAAAATGTAATTCCATAAATTTGTGTGTGCATATCTGTGGGTACATCTGGACTGAGAAAAGGGATGGACCTCCTTAGGTTAGGTAACTCCTAGTATCCAATTAGACAAGGGAAGTCACCGGAAAAGATGTTACTCTGCATCTAGACTAGGAAGAAAGTCAGTAAGGGATCAGGATTAGCTACCATGTTAACTGTGTCTAATTTTTCTGGATTAGACAACATGTCCTATAACATACAAACTACATTGTTAGTTATTTTCCTGCATGAACCCCCACTATTTCTTCAATCGCTTTTCTCACCTCTCTTCCTGACTACCATATTCTACCAAGACCACTTCTCTAAGTGAATCAAAGTAAGCTGGGAACTAGAGTTTAGGCTGCATCTTCTGCCATATGCTTAGAAAACATGCTCAGCACCAAACATGAGCATGATTCCTGAGGATTAGGCAGTCAGCTGGCTGTAAAATTTGGACATAAATTGTAAATATGTTTCTCTTTGTTCTGTGATCATTGTATCATCATATGCTAAATAAATAAATGGGCTTGCTTCCCAGCCCAGTGAAAAATAATGAAATAAATTAACAGATGGAAGAATGGAGCTAAGAATCTTTGAAGAAAATGAAAGGAATTAGTGAGGTATTGGTTTCTCCCCGTGTACCTCACTCCAGTGAGCAGGACCGGGAAAGAGGTGTTTCTTCAGTGTATGAGCCATATACAGTGTCTTTGGGGAAGGCTGAGTTTGCAACACTTAGTTCCAAGAAAGTAGTTGTCTTGCTTTTATCCAAGCTGGTTATGTATTCTTGTTGGGATAGTGATGTGTATTTGTGTATTCCTGGTACTTGAATGGGGCTTCTGGATATTACCAAATTAAAAACAAGCAAACAAGCAATAATAATAACATGCACATGCACAATGTGTAGACATCTATAGGAGGATAGGTTTCTGTGAATATGGTATGAATGTGTGTTTTCATATGAGTGGGTGCATCTACACATGAAATTAGTGCGGGTGAATAAACTCTGATGCAGTTTGCACAAGAGTTTATTGCTCCCAGGTGCAGCACTTACACTTGTGCCTGGGACCACAGCACATTGAGCTGGGACCTGGGAGGTCAGCTGGCCAGCCTGGAGCTGCTCCGACCCTGCTCCATGTGCTGCGGAGCACCTGGCTCGGGCACAAGGTGCTACAGTGCGGGACCAGCCAGCAGGCAGCCTCTGCACTGTAGCACCCCCATGCCCCAGTCAGCCCCAGTCACCATCTACCCCAAAAGTGGCAAAATGGCAGATCCAGCCAGTGGCCGGATTCTATTTCTCAACAGCCCCTGCCCACATGGCTGGGGCCAGTTTCCATGGAGACCCCAGCAGCAGCTGTGCTGTGGTAGTGCAAGGCTAGGGGTCCCATGGAGGCCGGCCCCAGCAGTGCTGGCAGGGCGCATGGCATGGCGGGGAGCTGCTCCGGAGCTGCTGGGGTCTTGTGGAGGTGACAGGATGGTTGGTAACCAGAGCAGAGCCATGATCTACAGCCTGCATGCTCTGCGCAGGGGCCTGGCTCTGGACTACTCTGTCACCGCTGCAAGGAGCCAGCGCAGAGCCACAATCTGCAGCCTGCATGCCCCTGCCTGGAGCATGCAGGCTGCAGATCATGGCTCTGCCCTGGCTCCAGACCATGCTGTCACCGCCGCATGATCCCAGAGGCTCCAGAGCAGCTCCCTGCCCTGTCACACGCCTTTCAAGTGCTGCTGGGGCTGGTCTTCATGGAAACCACCGCCTTGCTCTGTCACAGCGCAGCTGCTGCTGCGGTCTCCATGGAAACCGGTCTCAGCCATGTGGGCAGGGACTGCTGGGAATTGGAGTCCACTGCCAGCCAGATCCGGCCCCTTCGGCCGGATTTTGCCTGCCCCTGGTCTAGCCATACATTGCAGTACTATCCTACAGCAGAGTTAATTAGTTTACTCTGAGCTACTAGCACCGCATGTGCAGATGGAGATACTTTACTGCGGAGATAATTAGTCCACTCAGTAAAACGTACATGTTGATGTCCCCAGTATGTGCAAACAACATGCCTGTGGGCTTAGATCAGTGATTCTTGACTATGGTGTTGTACCACCCTGGGGAGCTGTGAAATCCTTTTAAGGGTGACATGGGGTGCAAATGCCTACAAGCAATTCAAATGATGAATCCAGATATTTCAAACAGGAATAAATAGTAGCAAAAACATTCTGACTTGTAATGTTTCTGAGATCTATGCAACAGAAAAATTGCTCCATTATTTTTCCACAGTTGAATGAAAACTGAGAGCTGTTTCTGAGGGGTGCCTCAAGTCTCACAAAGGGTGCCTTAACTCTAATGAGAGGTGCCTTGAGTCTAAAAGGTTGAGAACCATTGGTGTTTATATATATATATGTTGTATACCGGTGTTTAACCTTGAAATGTATATCACCATATCTATCAGCATGGGCACATGTTAGCATGTATACCTACTAGGTCTGTGCAAAGTGGCTAGTATTCGCTTTGGATTCGGCTGATTCAGGGAACAGTGATTTGATTCGGTGATTTGAATCACTGTCCTGAATTGATTCAGCCGAATCTCCAAATCAGCCAGGCCCATCTCCCGCCCACTCTCCCAGCCCCACCATGGCTGCCCCACCCACGTCAGCTCCCGGCACTTTGGGAAAAAAAAGCCCCAACTCACCGGGTGCTGCTGGGCAGGGGGCGATCCCTGCTGCCCCCCCACTGCCCCATGCTGCATGGAGGGCTTTGAATTCATAGATTCATAGATGCTAGGGTCGGAAGGGACCTCAATAGATCATCGAGTCCGACCCCCTGCATAAACAGTGCTGGGTTTAGATGACCCCAGCTAGATGCCTATCTAACCTCCTCTTGAAGACCCCCAGGGTAGGGGAGAGCACCACCTCCCTTGGGAGCCCGTTCCAGACCTTGGCCACTCTAACTGTGAAGAAGTTCTTCCTAATGTCTAGTCTAAATCTGCTCTCTGCTAGCTTGTGGCCGTTATTTCTTATAACCCCCAGGGGCACCTTGGTGAGTAAAACCTCACCAATTCCCTTCTGTGCCCCCATGATGAACTTATAGGCAGCCACAAGGTCGCCTCTCAACCTTCTCTTGCAGAGGCTGAATAGATCCAGTTTCTCTAGTCTCTCCTCGT
>NW_005842601.1:343371-349826 GCF_000455745.1 Alligator sinensis | reverse complement strand
CCCCCCCTGTCTGTCACCAATTGCTTCTGCCCATTTAGTAGGGGTCCTATTCCACCCTGGGCCTTCTTTTTACTCCCTATATATCTAAAAAACAATTTTTTGTTATCCTTTACTTGGGATGCCATCCTCAGCTCCATGGTAGCTTTGGCCCATCTAACTGCCCCCCTACAAGTGCGAGCAGAGGAGGTATACTCTTCTTTGGTAATCTCTCCCCGTATCCACTTTTTATATGCTCCCCTTTTAGTCCGCAGGCTGCCCTGGATTTCTCTGGTCAGCCAAGGAAGCCTCCTGGCCCCTTTCCCTCTTTTTCCTCGCATCGGGATCGTCTCCCTCTGTGCCCGAAGGATCGTTTCCTTAAGGCACAGCCACCCTTCCTGGGCTCCCATCTCTTCAAAACTCCTACTCTGCAGTGCGTCCTTGACTAGTCGCCTGAGTTCATTGAAATCAGCTTTCCTAAAGTCTAGCACTTTCACCCTACTAGTTACCTTACCCACTCGACGTCTTATGGTGAAATCTCGACGTCTTATGGTGAATTGATTCAGACCTTTTCATTGGTCCCCTGATTTGATTCAGAGATTCAGCCACCGAATCTCCTCCAAATCGAATCACCACACAAAGCTTTGCACAGCCCTAATACCTACACAT
This sequence comes from Alligator sinensis, assembly GCF_000455745.1. Classification (NCBI taxonomy): domain Eukaryota; kingdom Metazoa; phylum Chordata; order Crocodylia; family Alligatoridae; genus Alligator; species Alligator sinensis. The sequence goes on along the minus strand of NW_005842601.1, from coordinate 349,181 downwards.
GTCATGCATGCTTTACATCCATATGCTGATGCTTGCATGCATGCCTACATGCAAAGATATATACCTCACATGTCTTTGAATATGTGTGCAGGGTCACAGTACATGGATTAATGGATCACACATATGCTGAAAGTAATAACACTTGGATGCCAATAAGAAAAATGTTTGAGCAAATTCCAACTAATTTTCTAAATTACTTTGTCATTAGCAGATTTATTATTTCCCCAGTAATGTTTGTACACAAAGTGAGTCAAACAAGCCCTGAGGGATCGGGGTGACTGACATGCTGTGCTCCTTTCAGATTGGGAAGGGGTCATCTGTAGCATATATTGTTCTTTCTACTCTCCTGCTTCTCCGAGTCCATGATTCTTTTTTGCCTTTGGTCTGTTAATATCAACAAAACCTGCCAGAGTACCTCATCACCAGAGCACCGCCATAGCAAATGCAACATACTTGAAGCATGCAGTCAGCTTTTCCAGCCAGGCCATGCTGCCTGAGTAAACCGTCTAAGTACTAGAAGAAACCACTTTATAAACTCAGAATGGAGAGGAAATGATTGATGATCCCACACTGGACATGACAGAGGTTCCACACTTCCCCCAATATTTATAATATTTGTGCATTGCCCTTACCTCAAGTTTGACAGGACTATTCCCATTCACTTAACGATATGAATTTGGCATAGCCTGACATAAACTTTACTGCATTGGGCCACCAAGAGAGAAAGTCATTGTTGTAAACTTTCTCTCCCCACCCCCTCATCACCCACCCTCTTTTTTTTTCCCTTCAGTCCTATTATTTCTTTACAAGCTAACAAGAACAGAACCAAATGTTTCACATCTGCTCTCACCGTTCGACCATTTGCATAAGAATTGTCGGTCAGTGTTTCAATGATGCACAGCTCACTGGCTGAGAATGGGGGCTGGAGGCAGCTACCAGAGACCCCTCTTGCTCCTGCCAGATGTCCTGGGTTAGGACACAAAAGAGACACACCCATAACTTTAACAAATCACCTTCTTTTGGGTATTAATCACTCAAGAGATGGAAGTTTTTTTAGGTACTGGATAGTATCAGAGAACTGATCCCCAACCTCAGGTCAAACCTTTTTAACCTCAGCATTTAAGAGCTTTATTGAAGGCATTCTTACCTTCTTGCATCGGATTCTCAGAGCAAAGGCATTGTACTGGTGAGTTTTAAGGCAGAAAGACTGGTCTTTTGTTGACATCAATAATGGTAATTTTGATAGCAGATCATCTTGTCATCACTTGGAAAATAATAGATTTACAAAATCCCCCACAGCCCAGAATCTGCCTAAATAAGAAAAAGAAATAATAAAATATAAATCCCTCCTCCATAAATATTTTCTTCCCCAGCTTGCCAAAAATATCTTCTTCCAAATCTGCCCCTCTCTAAAATGCAGCCGCTTGTTTGTGGAAGGATGTATGGAAGCGTGCTTCAGCTCTCCCCTTTAATTCAGTGCCAATGGCTCAGACTTTTGAGTGTACATAGCTCTGACCAGACGTTTGGGCTGAGTGTTTTTGGAAGATGTTTGTTCTTTTTCCACCATGGCGAGTCATTATGAGCTGTTATTTGACTGGCATAGCAGTGGATGAAAGGGCTGGGGTCCACTCAAGCTGGTAAACCTGCTTTGAAAACTGTAACTGGGACAATAATATTTGAAGCTATATTACTGCATTTACAGTGCTTAAAACGATGTGACGAGCTAGCTGGCAGTGACTTAGCGCAGGGGTTTTGAAAGGGCAAAAGATGATTGGAGGACTTGGGATTCCCTTTCCTCACGAATCTGGTAATGATTTGGCCCAGGGGTTTTGAAGGGGCAAAAGATGATTGGAGGACTTGGGATTCCCTTTCCTCACCAATCAGGCCCCAGAGACTCACCTCCCTGTCCCCTGATTGGCCCCTTGGGTCACCTGGAGGGGGATAAAAGGGGCAGCGCGGCTGACTCAGGGAAGAGACCAGTGAGGGACCACAAGGAAGGAGCTTCAAAGAGCTGGGCCAGCAGGGCGGGAGCAGTTGCCCCAGAAGAGCCTGAAGGAGTGGGACCTGCAGGCAGCAGTGGGCCCCTCAGCAGCGCGAGGTGCGGCCAGCAGGAGAGGCTCCCCGCTGGGCTCCAGGATCGCCTATGAGAGGCTGCGGCCAGCAGGAGAGGCTCCCCAGCTCCAGCAAGGATCTGAGCAGTGAACTGAGATGTTCCCAGCTCTGCTTCTAGCTCCTCCAGTAAGAGACCAGGCAGCTCGACATGAGGCCAGGTCTCCAGGAAGGTCAAGACCCCTTGCAGCCTGGAGCAGTACCAGCACTGGTGGCTGTGTGGTAGCGTTTCTGCTTACCATGTGGGAGATTTGCATTCAAGTCCTGACTTGGGGTGAGTGAGCTAACAGGGAGAAATTCTTCTTGCAGTGGAAAGGGGCCATTATGTTTTCCCCCTTTCTCCCCCTCCCGGTACCTAGGCCCTATATTCCTTGTCCTTTGACATTTTGTATTTTGTGCCTTTATATTTCACCAACCAGTGTTGTTTGCTCTGCTGTTTGTGTTTTACACTTCGGTTAAACCTGTCTTTTGTCAACTGGATGAATATGTCTATGATTGTGTCTAACTTTTGTTAAATCCTGCCCCCTCAGGGCACTGTAGTGTCCCCTATACTCCATGGTTTATACTGGTTATGTTCCCAGTATTGTTCTCTCATTAAAAGGTATATGGTTAAGTCGCCATTGGTGGTCTGGCTCTGCTCTATAGGGGGAGGAGAGTCCCTATAACTCCCACAGGGCTTGTGCACCTGCTTTGATCCCTTCAATTGGAGAGGGGGTACCTCTTGGAGTACCGCCCGGGTTACAACACTAACATATTCCAGCCATAGAAATGCTTAAGGAGGATGCATGGCCCTGTATAGACCTGCAGGTCCTATCAGGCTATCTACTCTCAGTCTGAATCTTAAGCAGCAATACCATTTGTGAATGGCCAGGTCAAAGGCCAGTCAGACATTTCTGGCAGTGTACAGTTGCATATAAGATCTCTAGTTTAATTCCTGACTGAACTGGGCTGACCCAGCACTCCCAAAACCCATTTTAGCATTGGTGGTTCACAGGCAAGGCTATGCTTTTCGTAACACACCCTGGCCCCAGAAACTGTTTTGTCATTCGATGGTGGCTTGCTGTTGTGAGTTCTGCTGCAAAACTCGCATGTTCTTCAGACTTTAGGGTAGAGCACCATAGTTTATTAATCAGGAGGGAATTCTCCGCATAGCAAATTATTGGGAGTCAGCCCCCAGGGCTCTGCATTCAGGGTTTCATGCATCTGTCTTGTAAAACTGCTCCTCTCTTGGTGGTAATGTTAGAAATAGACATTGCCAAATGAAGTGGATCAGATGTGCTGGGGTATATCAAGGGGACTCTATCCTGGTATAGGTCATCCGTTTCATTGGGAAAAACAAATGTCATCCATTGTCCCACCCATTGATGCTGTGGGACAATGGTTGATGTCTTCCTGGGTAGAATCAGGCTTCTCAAGTCTTAGGAGTGCCTGCCAGTCTTTTCCCGCTTACTGAGATATGCCCCTGGCATCTCTGGGGTGCAACTGAGGAAGTAAGGAAAGTAGGCAGGTGCTCCCAGGACTTGAGGAGCCAAATTCTGGATGGATATCCCCAGGGTGCACAGAATCAGGCCTTTCATGCCCCTGAGCCCCTACATGGAGCAGCTGGAGAACAAGGGCAGCTCTGAGCTGTCCACACTATCCCATTATAAATAAAATAGACTTCCACCACAATAAAGCAGCACAAACTATTATTACTTTCTGTAATGACCACAAATTTGGGCATTTGTGAGGAGACCACAAGTATGGGCACTCTTAGCTTTCACTTTGTGCTGCCATAATTTTTTTTATGGTAGCTCAAAGGCAAGGAAAGGTGACATTTGTTTTCACATTAAGCTCTATCTCAGTAGCCCTCTGTTTCCCATGCCAGAATCCCAGCTAGCAAGACCCACCTCTTTCTGAGTAATACAGGAAAGTCAGGATGGTCACAACCTCCTGGTTAGGAAACCCTCCTCTGTCCTTTCCAAGCATTTAGCTATGCTGTGTTATCACAGCCCAGTGCTTTGGATTACTCCCAGGTGTTAAGGCAATAAAGAGTGTGTGCATATTTACCTCCTTTCAGCCAAGCATCTCCAATACCTTTGCAAATGTCACAATGTCCCTGTGAGGAAGGAACATATTATTAGCTTCATTTGAGAGATGACTAGTCTGAAGCACATTTAACTTAAATATTGGACCCAAAGACATTCGAAGTCAGTGAGAAGCTTTCTATTGACTAGAACCTAGAGAGGGCATCTCAGAATCCTGGTGATCCTCAGCTTCATTTCTAACCATTATATATCTTTTCCTCAAGATCCAATTGAAATGGATTGGATGTTGTATTGCTCTTGCATTAGCTTTGGGGTGGAGGGAGGCATCAATATGGAAAAAAGGTGGGTTAAGGTCTCCATGAATCTACAACGTTTTGCTGGAAGCACTCCAGTTCTGCTAACAACATAGTGAGTGTCTTCACACTAATGGCCCCTCTATGTCGAGAATGAAGGATTTTCAATGATATATTTTATTGGACAAACTGTATAGTTGGAAGAGCTATTGAACAAGCTTTGGGCATCAGGTGCCCTTCCTGAAGTCTCTGGTTATAAGAAGTAATTCCTCCTCCCCTCTGCAGAAGAGCCAGTCATTCAGTGGGGTAGCCTCTCATTTCCTATTTGGAAGATCCATGTTCATGAGCAGGGAGTTGCCAGATGAGTACTCTGGCCAGCAGGCTGGTTACTGTTCTGTTTCTCATACTTTCTCTCTGTGTCTGCCATGAAACATTTCAACAGGTCTCATTCTAAAATTGAATGAAAGCAGATATCAGATCCTCAGCACTGTTTGCAAAAGGAATTTTGTACCTGCAAATTTAAGACATTTCATGTTAGAATTTTAAAACTGACTATGGGATCTCAATGCCATTGCATGTATAGTTTCCCTAGGCAAGGGATTCTTAATCTCTGTGTAGAAGGATCTTACTTGAGCTGGAACCCCTTTCACATTTATTAGCGGAGATGAATAGGATGATCCCAACCCCTGAAACCTGTTAGCAACCCCCTTGGGACTCATGACGCCAGGTTCAGAAGTCCTGCCCTATGTAGTTTTGGAAATGTCAGGATTAAATCAAGACACCACTAAGGTTCTAACTGTGTGTTAATCAAATTCTTAAACTATCTATCATAGCTTGCATTATTTTACCTGCAAGTAACTGCTAGCAGAAGAAGTCACCAGCATGGATTTCAGGTGCAACAGAAGACCCAGGTAAAGCCAGATCAGTAATCAGGTATAATGATGCAAATTATCAGACCATCACTGTTATTTGAATGAACATCAGTTGCATGTGTCCAATAGACTAGAGATTGGCTTATATGTGTGTGTGTGTGTGTGTATTAGCCAATTGCTCATCAGGAATGGCAGGGTGGATGGGGAGGGGGAGCATGCGGGGATGGAGCCCCATGCTCCCCCCGTGTCTGGGCCCACTCCCCCTTTACCTCCTGCTGCTTGGTGTCTGGGCCCACTCCCCCCTCCCCACCGCAGTGACAAGGGGAGGGGAGGGGAGGAGTGGGCCTGGGCCCGACGTGTGGGAGGACTGGGCCCGAGGGTGGGGAGAAGCTAGCCTGCTGCGGTGGGAGGAGCAGCGGGCCCAGGCTGAGCCAGAGGCGGTGGGGGAACGGGAGGAGCTGGCTGGGAGCCAAGGGGGGTGGGAGGGGTGGAGGAGGACTGGGCCTGAG
>NW_005842601.1:332510-343361 GCF_000455745.1 Alligator sinensis | reverse complement strand
CCCCCCCAGCAGGCTGGCTTCTCCCCCAGCTCTGGCTCTGGCTCAGTCCTCCTCCCCCCCAACATTAGGCCTGGGCCCACTCCTCCCCTCCTGCTGCCACCACCGCCGTGGCATGCCCACTATTCCCCCAACTCGCGTCTGGTCCACTCCTGCCCCTGCCACGTTGTCCCACATCAGACCCTGCAGATGGCAATGATGGAAGGGGAAGGGGTTGGTCGAGGCCAGAGCTGGTGGCCTTGCCCCCCCTCCCCATGGCATCCTGACCCTGCTCCCCCCCCTGCACCACCACTGCCATCACCTGCAAGGAGTAAGCGGGGGGCAGAAAGGCCAGTTCTGGTGGCCTTGCCCCCTCCCTCTGCTCCATCATTGCCACCTGCAGGATGCACCTGTTTTGTCCGCTCCATTGCCCCCGCCTCCAGGGAGCTGGGGGGGCGGGGTGCCACCGCCACCTGCCCTGTTCAAACACTTGTTCGCACTCTAATTGGCTGTTTGTCAGCCAATCAGCGCATGAATAAAGCATTATGGACAGACAGACAGACGTCGGCTTTTATAATATTCGAATGTATGTATGTGTGTGTACACACCCCCCCACATACATATATATGCATATGTATGTATGTGTATATATATGTGTGTGTGTATATATATACGTGTGTGTGTGTGTGTGTGTAAGTATCTATATGCCTGCGTGTGCACATACACACACCCCTTCGCTCCCTTAGGTTCTGGTGCAGCAAAACATGAATGTAATTTTGAGCACATGAATCAGCTTCATTGAAGGCACAATTGGGTTCAAATCTGTGGTGACCCCCTGCAGCATGCAGACTTTCTTTTTTGTGCCTGAACTTTCTGTGGGGCTCTTTAACAGCTAAAGAAGGTCACGACTTTTCCTTTATTCTCTTTGAATCCTCACGCACACAAAACCACCTCGACACAAAATCACCTGGTCATATTTTTTAAAGGAAAAAAGGCAGCTCACAAAGTAAACATACCCAGATCCCAGGTAATTTTTGAACTCCCTCATTTCCAAGACCTCTCAATCTGTCCTACAGCATGGTCTCCGTGGCTATTAGTTTGTCAGAGCATACAAAAAAAAAAAAAAAAAGAAAAATCTGCAGAGCTGGGTTTTGTTTGTTTGTTTTATTTTTTAAGACTGGGAGCACCTGCTGGCTCAGGAAGCAGTTGGCAATCAAGACAGATGTTACTGGGACCTCCTAAGATGCCTGTCACTAGGTCATGTGGGCAGCAGAGTGCAGAATCAGACCCCTGGAAAAGCCAGACTCGGCTGGTTTTGATGCATGGTATTTTTACTATTGTTGGTCAAACGATGCTTTCACCATATGTCTCACAGTCGTGATTAATCCACGCTTATGGCAGACATCCACTGCCAGCTCTGCTCAGAAAATCCCAGCCTCAGACTCCTATCTCCCTCCCCTTTGTCCCCACCACATGCAGGGAGTTTGAAGATCTATACACATAGAGCAGCATTTCAGAGTCAAGATCAGTCACGTGGCTCTGACAGCAGCATTCTCCCTCTTCTTTTTAAAGGAGTTTCTCCTTCTCCCGATCATCATGAAAGAGGGAATTGCAAAGGGTCATCTTGCTGCAAAAACTAAGACCTCAGCCCAGAAGTGACATTGTCCACAGTGCCTGTTTTTCTATTAGAAATCTCTCTTGCGTAGTTCAGAATAAATACAACTCTGCATTTCTGCTTGGGTTGTAGCTGGCTTATGAAAGAGGAGCCTCCTGGCAGAGCTTTAACATATGTCCTCACATCCTCATCAGCCAGTTCGAAATCTCACAGACTTGAATGTGCTCAGAAAGAGACTGTTAGTTAAATGAACTCACCCTGAGTGGGTGGTCAATGATGGGGGATGATCTGCTGTTAAGGAGGATTACCTATAAAATAGACAGATCTCTAGTTATCCGAAAGGCTTAACATGAATCCTTCATATAGGGCCTAGTTCTGCACCTAATGAGAACAATGGAAAGGCTCCCATTAACTTCAGTAGATGTTGGATTGGGCCCATATGGAGCGAGGGTGGGACCATTCCCCTATGTGAGACGAGTAGTGAGGAAAGAGAATAAAGACCCCTTCCTGCCTTTTAGAAACCACATACAGGCATCCAAAGATTCCTGAGCAAGTGGACTTTTCTTGGTGAAGATCTCTGGCTGCCCCACAGCAAGCATTGAGAAGCAGAGAATTTGGGGCAGGATTGGAAAATATAGGAAGGAAGCAGCAGAAGCATCTGCACAAACACATTCACATCCCTTGGGCCAGTTGCTGATCTGACACGCATGTCATTCCTGAGTAACCTCTTCAGTTTAGATTATGCCAACCCCTTCCTCGGTCTGGGTGGAGTGGACAACATGGCTATAGTTCTTGCTGGTGGAGAAGCACTAGGATTGGCCCTCCAGCAAAGCCCCAGGAGCACCCAGTGCCCCGGAGAGGGCAGGGAGGAGGCAGGGCCATGACCTCAGAAGCCCCCTCCAGTGGGTCCCTCCCTCATTTTGCTGATGGATGGGCAGCCCCCTCACTGCCTGGGGGTAGGAAACAATCTCCCCATTGGAGGCAGTCCTATCACTGAGTTTAGAATAGCCCCTCTTCACTCAAATGCTTTGACATCTGTGAGTGGAAGCTGCCCTCAGGCCCCTGGAAATCTGTAACAAGCCCTCACCCAGATGCTGTCCCATCTTAGCCACAGGAGCACAGGGATGGGCCATGATTTTAAATAGAGGAGCTGTCTATAAACAATCTTTCCAATGTGACAGGCACAGGCTGCCGGGTTTGCAGGGGACCAGCTGATGAACAGGGACATTGCCTATGCTTCCTTTCAACATCCTACCCTGCAGAGCTTATCCTCCCGCTGCTGAGACCTGCGCTCAAACCACATGCAGGCTCCATCCCCTTGTCATGGATTGCACAAGTTTAGGTCTGAATTCAGACTTCACAGCTTGAGCCACTCTTTTTTAGAATCAGACTGGACCTGGGGATCTGAACAACCCCCTGGTGCAAGCATATACACATACACACACCCCTACTTGTGTGAATACATGCAAATGAACAGACAAGGTTCCTTGGGTGAATTTGATATCTTTTATTAGACCAACCCAAATAGTTGGAGAATAGTTATTAAGCAGGCTTTCAGGTTCAAAAACCCTTCGTCAGGCTAAGGAAGTTTCAGCAGTTGGTGTGTGCTCTTCCTGGATGGAATGAAAATGAACACGCACTCACACTTGCCTTGATTACTCCATCTAAGGACTGCTGTCTACTATTGTTCATCTGACTGCCAAAAATAATTACATTGGGCATCAGAGCATTTTGGTATAAGAGCACATAAAAAGGATGGCAGATGGAAACCAGCTGCCTGGCCCCAAATAATGTCTGGACTTGGAGCTCTTCTGTGTACCTGGCTCATGAGATATGGAGGAAGGAAGGAAGCTGTTTTATAGTGTCTCATCCCTGAAATTCCTGTGTGTGGGCAAGTGAGGCTGACTGCCACAGAAGCCCATGTTATGTCTATCTGCAAGGACTTATTTTATTAAGCACAAGAAGGCCCATTTTGATGCCCTCACCATGCTGATGGGATTCCCTTGAAGGACTCCGACTGGAGGGTCTATGTGGTTAGGACACTGGATGTAAAATCAGGCCATAAGGCTTTCTGGTTCTTTCTGCAAGAGAAATTTCTCCTTTGAGATTCACAACAGCTCTAAGTTGGGACCTTATCTCCACAGTTCATTGAAGCCAGTATGAAATGAGGGTGCACAGTAAGATCTTTACAAGATCAGGCCCTGGGTTCCAGCCCACAGTGCAAAGCAGTGTGAAAATGAAGCCATCTCTTCCCTTGTGCACTTGCTACGTCTGATGCACATTAAGAGTTCCTGGACTGGGACCCCCATGGCCAGTAGCAGAGCCTTCTCAGCAGAGGTTCCTCAGCTGTGGAATTTGCTCCTCCTCTTGGGCTATAAAAGGGAAACCTCTTGACTTTTGAAGCATGGTGTATACGGACCATCTATTTTTTCAGGCTGTTGCCTGAATGTCTGGAATGTGCTGGGGCATAACATGGGAGATGAGGAATCCTTTTGAAGTTGACATTTATCAGTAAGCTTTGCACTTTGGTTCTCAGTGGAGACATGTGTGCTGAGATGGGATCTTTCAGGTTTGGTCTACAGTCAAGACCTGTCTGCTCAGCACCCTGTGTGGTCACTGACACCAAGGCAAAGTTCTGTCACTTCTGAATAGTTGTGTTATACACCCACTTTGTGCTGGTATTAATGACTGTAAAAAGTGCGGGGCATTGAAGAATCAGTTCCTGTTTGGGGTCTTGCTCACTGATAGCAGCTTCCTTGTAGGTGGACTGGAGCAATCCCCTAGTACAGGTGCAAAATGTACAAGATTAGACTTGTGAAAAAAGGTCCAGTACATCTGCATAGAAATAGACAAAGTGTGATGGGGACTTGCTTGGGTCACATGGAAAGGGCCATTAATATCTTGGCTAAAATTTTGAGTCCGCACATTTCCGTCCTGCCTGATATGATCAGCCTTGGGAACTTGGGATTTCTTTGGTAATATCTGTGTTTTCAGGGCTTAGGTAGTGTTGGAGTGAAGTTATAGCCATGGTGGTCCCGGAATTATGCCAGAGGCAAGGATTGATGTGGGTGTTATCTTTTCTTGATTATCTGCATGGCTGGAATGAAGAATGCTTCACATTCAAAAGCTTGTCTAAGTCTATCCCAACCATGCAGCTGGCCCAACAAAAGATATCATCCACAATGATCCTTGCCTATTCAGTATGTGCAAACAGGAAGGTTTAAAACCACTGAAAAAACCCCAGGTGTGAAGCTGAAGAAGAGCAAATGTACATCCATCTTTCCTTACCCCCTCCTTGCCAACAAGCCCCTTACCCTGAACCTCTGTGAAAACAGCTGCCTGTCCCAAAGGTGCAATGCTCCTGAGTTCCCCTTTTGAAAATCTAATCACCCTAAACGCCCAATAGCACAGCAAATATTACAGGTACCAGCAGCATTTGCTACTTATTTATACCAAAGTAAAGTGGAATTGGTACATGCTTGTCAACTGGGTTGTGTTTAATAATAATATTGGCACAACTAGATGCCTTACCCTGGATCAGAGTCCCATTTATAAGCACTGGTGTATGCACATGTGGTGAAGATGGTCCTTGCCTCAAAGAACTTAAGAGTCTGATGAGTCTCCATGTATGCACTTGCACAAAACTTACACACCCATGCTTCATTTTACATGAGCTTTATTTCCGTCTGCATAAACCTTAACCACCTGTGTAAGATTTGCAGGATTTGAGGCTGGGGGTTAAATAAAGGATCCAGTTTAATCCGACTTACTATAGACAAGGCAATAGACTATCTTTATGTTACTGCCTTATATTTTATCTGCTTTGCTTTACCATTATGTCTTACTACTGTATTTAAGCAGATGGGAACATTTTTGCTCCGACTGTTTAACTGAGCTCACAAAATAGAGACGAAATGGATAACAAATTGAATGCCGTTGTTGGCATTCTGCTAGCTAGTTTGGTGTTTGTTCCCTGCACACGAGGTGCTTAAAAGTAACTGAGCAGAAAACCTCTTAAGTATCCACTATAAAGCATACTGCAGGAGCACAAATACTAATTTCATCTGCCAATAACATGAGCAAAGTGTATGACTGCAAACAAAAGGCTGGCACAGGCAGCAGTGACCCTGTTAGAAGTACAGCCCCGTGGCAGAACTCAATGGGCAGCAGAATGCTGTGTATCCTGATGTGGGGATTCGAGAGCTATTTAGCAACACTGAATTGGGCCTTGAAGCAGAATTAATTGCACTCAAATTGCATCCTCCCAGCAATCCGTTAATCTGCTCCAGCAGGAGGATAACAACGTCTCACAAAAATCAAGCTGCAAAAATTGAAGCTTGTTGAGGTCTCACAAAGGAACTGCTGTAAAAAAAAAATCAAAACTTGAAAAAACAAAACAAAACACTTCTTCACTTGGGCTCAAATGAGATTCTTTTATCTGTAAATGGAACAAGCATCTCTGGAGAATTGTGAGCAACTCACACAAACGCAGAACCAGGCTGCTGTTATCCCCCAAAATCGCATTGCTTAAACTCTGTTTATTAGTTTTAGGCAGTTCTTAACAGGCAGATACTGTAATAAAAGCTCCTTTCAACCAAAGACCTCAAAGTGCTTTACAAACATTAATGAATCAAATCTCACGTCATCTGGATATATGATACTGAGATGCTAGTACTGTACTGTAGCCATTTTTTGAGTGGGTGATGCAGCAGATCAATGGCAGAGGTTAGAAAATGGAAACCTAGGCCACATCCGGACGAGCGTGACTGTGTGGTATGTAGCACCGCAAATGTGTCTGCGGTACCACATACCACCAAGTTCATACCGCACGTTCAGCTGCAAGGGAGCAGCGGGAGGGTGGGGTTGACGCCTGGATATCCAGGGGTCAAAAAACCTGCTAAAAAAAGTGCAGTGCCATACGTGGGGGCAGCACGCACTGCTCAAAACATGAGCCAGGCTGGCTGCCATGCTCCGGCTGCTGGTCAGGCTCCAAGCAGCAGCATCGCCGCTGCTGCAGCCCTAGGAAGCCTCCAGGATCCCAGGTAAGGCTGCTGGGGCCAGCCCAGGGCTGACCCTAGTCTTCCCTGCCCCACCTGGGGTAACTTAACCACATGCCAGAGCACACATGGCACAGGCACTCCCCAGGGATAACTAGCAGTGCACAAGGTGCACCACTGCTAGTTGTCTGTGGGGAATCAAACATCCATGCTTGTGTGGACACAGCCCCACTGTCATAACTACTGATAACATACCCCCCCCACCCCCGCCTGTTTATGGAGAACTATAAAATTGAAATATGGGATAAAATGGTATTTTAGCTTAAATTGGCACTGCAGAATTTGGCTGGTTGCAATTATGTGGGAGAACACTCCTGCTTATGCGTTGTGCAAGCAGTAAGTGGCATTTCAGCAGTACCTAGGATAACTGAATTCCACATGAACTGTTAATGGGAGATGGGCACCTCATTCCCTCAGGTTCCTTAGAAAATCCTAGCCTAAAGTAATTGGGCTGAATTCATGGAGAATTTTCTTTTAGCCTTAAAGCTGTCTGGCTCTAGTCTTGAGGAGGAGGGGAGGTTGGCATGGTGCCTTTGATGTTAATGGTGCCTTCTATGCCAAGTGACCCTTTCTGAGAATTATACTGGTGTAGCTAAGAGCAGAATCTGTCTCCAAAGGCATATCTTATTTCCTAATGCCTGCATTTTTACTTATATTGATAGGTTAATCTAATAAGGGGGAGAGAGGAAAACTCTCCACAAAGTCTTATCTGTCACCCTCAATTTACATTTTATTAACATGGATCACCCACAGCAAAGCAAATAAGCTGTAGCCATTTATCCTCTGTATCACTGTCAATAATATTGTCATTGCCACCAACCCAATTAGAAGCATTTGTCAGTCTTCAGTAATAAGCTCAGAACTGGCGCTGAGGTCCCTGTCTTTCACCGTGTGGCTCACAGTACGTTATGAAATATTTATGAACTACCTTGGATGACATCTGTTTGCTATTTTGCTTATGATGTTCACAGTGGGTATACAGTCTGAAGAGCACACACAGTTCCTGGCATTACCATCAGCAGACCCAGACAAGCCCCTGCTCACGACAAGAAGAAAATAAACAAAAACAGGGTTTACATATTTCAGGAGGATGGGACTGCTCCCGGAGCTAAGAGGTATCCATTTGTTGGCAGTGTCATGTAAGACTACACTTCCATCACTCACTGAATATAACGTGCAAAAAGTTTGGATTTTCCCATCATAACTGCCATTCAGTGGAAAGGTATGGTTTGGAGTAAAAGCATTTTTATTGTGGAAAAATGTCCATTTTTCTGCAGAAATCTTTGAAAACACATCCAAAACCCAAAATTAGCTTTTGGCTGAAAACCATACCACACTCCCAATAATTAGGCCAACCCCACAAATATTTTGATTAGGAGATACTACCATGGTGTCTTCTAGGAGGTACAGTCCAAGTAGCTCATGGCCTAATTCACTCCTACAAGCTGGAATCCACATAAGTCCTCACTATATCTTCCATCCTGCATAACAGCTGTACAACTGCCATGGGGCATGGTTTCCTGTTACTAAGAGGATTGTCTGTGGTCCACCATGATAGTCCAACAAGTGAGCCAACCTAGAGAGGAGGTTTCCAGACAACAACTCTTAGGAGACATAGCAGTGGCATTTCAAAAAATATATATTTGGGGTTTTGGCTAAAATAGTTATTGGCTAATTTTCCACCCAAAGCTCAAATTTTTCTATATAAAATTCCAGTTTACCAGCCAGGTCCAGTTGAAATATAAGAGAAGTTATTTGCACTTCTGTCCCGGTTCTAGTTAGGTGCTATTCAAAGAGTGGGTGCAGCACCTTGAGAACTTGGCTTCAGTTCATACCCTTAGGCTGCATTTAAAACCCCAGATTATCACAATACCTACCAGGATGCAAACCTTGCTAAGATTCTGACTAATGTTCTGTACAGCCCTCATCACCAGAGTACCTTTGCCTGACAGTCGTGTTGTAGTCACATGACAAATATCCACCACCTGTAGCTTGTTTGTTCTTTTCCTCACTGTCTCTCCAAGGGAGAATTGTGTGCACTGTACAGATTTAGGTTTTTTTATTTTGTTTTTAGTAGGACTGTCAATTAATTGGCATTAATGTGCTCGATTAATATGTTAATCGCTAGGGCTGTGCGAAGCTCCACTCACTGATTTGATTTGGCGGAGATTTGGCCCAATTCGGCAGTCGAATCCCTGAATCCGAATTGAATCAGGAGACCCATTAATCTCTCTGAATTGGATTGGAAACCTCTGATTTGATTTGGAGAGATTCCAAGAGATTTGACGATTAGGCTGTAGATACAGCTTTATGTTTTTTCTACACACCTCAAGGTACCAGGTAGCCTGTGAATGCTGAGATGGTGAGGCAGATGGAGTGTCCCATGGGAACACAGGGGGGTCCCAACACACTTGGTGGTGGATCCAGAAGCCGACCAGAAGAACTTTTGGTCCACTTCCAGGTCTACAATGGAGCACACAGGGGAACCACCCCCCACCCCCGACTTGGTGACATGTGCCTCCTGGGTCTGGGGGGACACCCAGGGTCCCCCCGTGGCCGATCATTGAGCCAGGGGGGCACAGGTGGGGCCACCTCCGAGCACACAGGGACCCCCCCCGACACTCCTGTGGGATGCTCCATCCACCCCGCCATATCAGCGTTCATGAGCTGCGCCTGGTACCTCAAGGTATTAGAAAAAAACATATAAAGTGGTGGCTATGACCAAATTGCTGATTCTCCAAATCAGAATTGAATCTTCAGATTTGGCCAAATTGAATCAGGACAGTGATCTGAATCAGAGAATCAAATCATTGTCCCCCAAATCAGGCTGAATCCGAATCCAAATTGAATACGGCCTGCTTCGCACATCCCTATTAATAGAGTCTTGTGTTATTTTTTTTTAACACATTAATTGCACACGTGGTTTTGGAGGCCACACCCAGGCTCCAGTCTGCCACCAGGGGGGTCAGGCTAGATGATCTATTCAGGTCCTTCCTGACCCTAACTACTATGAAACTATGAAACCATAACTGCTACCTCTGGGCTGCCCAAGAGGGCAGCCCGGGTGAAGGCTCCAGGCTGCTGCTGTAGGAAGGCGGGGGGGGCAGCGAATGTGCATGGGCATGGGCATAGGCATGGGCACACTGACACATGAGCAGCTGCAGCATGCATGCAGTCAGGAATGCAACCCAGTGGTGTGTAGAACAGCACCCAGTAGGTAAGTCTGTGGGGGTGAAGGGGCAGGGGAAGAGGGAAGGGGCAGGGGGTGCAGATCAAGGCCCTCATGGTGAGGGAGGGCATGGGGGCAGGGGCAGGGACTGGGAAGAATGGGATGCCAGGGTGAGTTGTGGGATGGAGCTGGAGGTGGCTCATCCAGGAGAGCAGGGGTGGGCGCGGCCCTCTGCAGATGCATGCACCCCTGGTGGAGGCACGGGGGGCACGTGCCCCTGGATTTGTGTGTGCAGTAGAGGCGGGGTGCCCACTCTGGGCTTGGGGTTCTGTACCCTGGTGCCTTTGCCTTGGGATCCATGTGAAGCCATGTTGTACCTCCCACCTCCAGGTGGGCAAGGGACATGTGGCATGGCCAGCGCGTAACTCCCAGGGCAAAGGCAGCAGAGCACACAGCCAAAGCCTGCCTCCACCCCATGCACAAGTCCGAGGGGCACGTGCCCCGCATGCCTCCCCTTTGGGTGTGCACAGCACTGGGGAGCCACACCCCTGCATGAGTTGCCAGTGGCTCCATCCAATTACCCACCCCAGTCCCTGCCCCTACCCCTGCCCCTGCCCACTCCCTCCCTCACCATGGAGGCCTTGATCTGCCGCCCCTACCCTCTCCCCCCGCCCCTTCCCCTCCACAGACTTACCGGCTGTGCACTGCTCTACACACCACTGGGTTGTATTCCTGTAGGATTATCATATTTCCAGCACTTGTGGTGGGACTATGCCACAGCCCCCACAGCCCTGCTGCTGTCCAACACTCTGACCCACAGTATCCCGCATCCTGCCAGGGCATTTGGGGACCTGCTCTCCCCAGGCTCCAAACCCCACACACCCACAGCCCTCACACCTTCACAAATTCCCCTGCCCACACACACACCCCACCCCCACCCCCAACCATACTATGTAACTGCATAATCCACTGGCTGGAAAATTGGCTCCACTGGCTGGGAAAAATGGGCCGGTGGTGGGACCCCAAGGGGGGTA